>NC_072405.2:39696287-39999318 GCF_028858775.2 Pan troglodytes
TTGAGTTGACTTTTGTGTGCGGTATAAGATAAAGGTCCATTTTCATTCTTTGGCATGTGAATGTCCAGTTTCTCCAACACCATTTATTGAAGAAACGATCCTTTCTCCATTGTGCGTTCCTTGCTGAAAATCAGTTGACCATAAATGTGTGGATTTATTTCTTGGCTCTCTTTTCTGTTCCATTGGTCTATATGTGTTTCTATGTAGTTGGGTGCTTTTAAAAATAATATTTTGCTTGTTAATATTGCAAGCTGTCTTCAGTGAGTTTTCAGGTTTACATCATTTTTCTAAAATTCTAAAGCTTTATGGACTATGCACTTTGATTATTTCTTTAAAGCATCCAGAATGGTGCCATGTATACAATAGGAACAGCCTATTTTTGAGTGAGTCTATGTTCTAAGCACTGTATTTAGATATTTTACTAATATTATCTCATTTAATACTCTCAACAAGCACACAATGTACGTATTTATTCTTTCATTTATTAAGTATTTATGAAATGCCCACTACTATTCACCCATGATATTCCCACTTCTATGAGCACTGGTATAATTACTTCCATTTCACAGATGAGAAAACTGAGACTAGGAAACATTTATTTAACCCTGCTAAAGTTACTGTTGTAGGTCTTTCCTAAGATGTCTACATCTTAATTTCCAGAACCTGTGAATATGTTACCTTACATGGAAAAAAGGATTTTGATGATGTGATTAAGGTTAAGGATCTTAAAATGGAGAGATTAGCCTGGCTTATCCATGTGGCCCCAATCTAATCACATGAGTCCTTAAAAGCGAAAAACTTTTCCAGCTGTGGTTATAGAGAGATGTGAAGAGAGGAGGAGGTCAGAAATATGCAACATTGCTGGCTTTGAAAATAGACGAAGAGGGCCATAAGCCAATGAATGTGGTTGTCCCTAGAGGCTGAAAAAGTCCAGGAAACAGCTTGTCCTCTAGGGTTTCCAGAGATGAATGCAGCCCCGTGGACACCTTGGATTTAGCTCAGACACATGAATTACATTTCTGACTTACAGAACTTTAATATAATAAATTTGTGTTGCTTTAAGCTACTAAGTGTGAAATTTGTTATGGTAGCAATAGAAAATGAATGTAGTTACATAGATAGTCTTATAGCCAGGATTTCATTACCAGGTCTCTCTGACTCAAAAAATGCACTTATCTTATTATGTACTAATAAATATCATTACAGCCAAGGAAATGCCTTTCATCCTCCTCTTTTTTTTTTTTTTTGACTGAACAGGCTGTATTTCCTCTTCTCATCATAATAACTGCTGATATTGTTTTGAATATTTACCCCTTATTGGATACGGTAGAATTGTTAACTAAGGGACCTCACTTTCTTCCGAACAAGGAGTGGGCATGCCACACAAACCAGGCCAATTGTAGATTTTTTCCTGAGATTTTGAATCTTGGCTGGCATATCAGTTCAAATGCCATTTATATGGCAGCAAATTAGATGTCCATAGAACCCTTTTCTGATAAAAATTTATGATGGATATATGGAAAAACATTTTTGCATGTCTATGCTGTCAGGAAAGTAAAAGATTTAATCTGAAGCAAGAAATCAGGAGAAAGATGAATTGAAATGGCTAAGCCAGCATTGGAGCTTGCATTTGCTGTAGGTTATTTGTTCATTCTGGGTGGTCTAGAATGTGTGTTTAGTAACCATATCTGTGGAAAACAAAAGAAAAAGGTCAGGATCAGGGTATGAAGTCTGATTGGAGACTCCTTCTTTGCCCATAGCACAGTGTTTCCAGAAGTGGCAGTGTTAGCTGACAAAACAGAAAAACAAAACTCACTTCATCTAGGGAGATAGTGGGTATGTATAAATATATCTTTCTTAGCTTTGGCTCTAGGCAAGCTAGAAAAAGAAAAATCCCCTGGGAGCATGAGGCTGGAATTCACACTATATGTATGATCCCAAAAGCTCTAAGTTGAAAATGTAGTTTAAAGTGGTCCCAGGTTATTGGTGTTTAATGCACCTGTAAGAAATAAACACAAATTCTGCTTGAAGAAATTTATCATCAGCCTAGACCTCAAAGAATTTCCACAAAAGGGGTGCCAAGGAACATAAATTTATGATAAAAAACAATAAATAGGGAACAAATCCTTGTATCAGAAAAACAGAAGACCACAGAAACAGACATGCAATGATTGTGGATATTACAATCATAAAATAACTGTGTTTAATATGTTTATGAAATTAAAAGATTGTATGGAAGTATAATGTGAGAAACAATGCTATCAAACTTGACCAGGTAGATTAGAAAATAAATACAACTTAGGTACACCTTCACAGCTGCTACATCCTATGTATTTCTTTCTGGCTTGTGTAGTTCCACTGCTTGGAGACAGCTAATGACTTACCCTTCTTGGATGCTGTTGTGCCACCAGAATAACCAGCTGTATGCCTGGTGTCTTTGGCTATTTCCACCACTTCCAGACTTGGATAAAATTCTGCATGACAGGGTGTAGAATCTGCATCCTAAGGTGTTACTCTTAGGGCCAGATGAGAAATTTGGAAGTGCAGGGGGAATTAATTTCCATTAGGGTAAAGTTAAGCTACTATAAACAAGAGACATAAAACAGCTGAGTATGGCCAGGTGCGGTGACTCACGCCCGTAATCCCAGCACTTTGGGAGGCAGAGCCAGGCGGATCACCCGATGTCAGAAGTTTAAGACCAGCCTGCCTAACATGGCGAAACACGGTCTCTATTAAAAATACAGAAAATTAGCCAGGCATGATGGCGGTCGCCTGTAATCTCAGCTACTCGGGAGGCTGAGGCACAAGAATTGCTTGAAGCCGGGAGGTGGAGGTTGCAGTGAGCCGAGATTGTGCCACTGCACTCCAGCCTGGGTGACAAGAGTGAAACTTCATCTCAAATAAACAAAAAACAAAAAACAAAAACAAAAAACCAGAAACAGCTGAGTATATAAATTTTCTCTTTTTCCCCTTTTCCATGCACTATTCCACAGGATGGTTACTTCTTAAAGCCATTTGTGAAATGGGAGCCATTCTGATACTACATCATTTTTGTATTTTTTCACTTCTTTTCTTAATTTACTTTTTGTTCATCTTTGGTTTATGAAATGTTCACTTAAGAGCTCATGCTAACACATGAGTGATTAAGATAGTAAATCTATGCAGAGCTTGTACAAAATAATAATTATTAGAATAAGTTCTTAGAAAAATTAGGCTTGATGGGGTTAAACAAATAAAATAGAACTAAAATCCTGGGCAACAATTGAGAAGGTGGTGAGTGGAGTAAAAAAGGTTCTAAGGTTCTGGTCTTGTTTCATATTAATTAACTTTGGACTTTGTAAATCTAATCAATAATACTAAAATCTCCAGAGCAACTAATAGAAATGTGGTGAAATAATTACAAAAGACGTATAGAGAAAAAATAAAACAAGGATAAAGGGTATTAAAGCCCTCAGTCTATCCAAAAGAAAGCAAGAAGGAGTTGTGGAAAACAAGGCAAATAGAAAGTAAAAAATAAGATGGGCTATTTGTAATTACGAGTAATATAAATGAAACTCTTAAAAGACAAAAACTCTTAAGCTTGATAGAAACATTTAAAGCTGGTTTGTATACTATCTATGAAAAACATAGCCAAAACATAAAGACACAGATTGTAGGTCAAATATGGAAAAAGGTAATACCATTTAAATATTATCCCTCTGCCAAAGCTGGCATGACTGTATTAATGTCTGACAAAGTAAAATATTAAGGCATAAATCATTTCTAGAGACGAAGAGAATCACCATTGATAAAAGTTTGAAATAATCAGGAAGTTTTAACATTCTAATCTTGAATGTTCCCATTAACATAGTTTTGAAATATATAAAATAAAAATTTACACAATATAAGGAGAAATAAAAAAATCTTAGAGAAGTTTTCACATACTCTCTTTGTAAATGTTAAGATAAGCAGACAATCAGTAAGAGAATAGATCTGAACCACATAATTGTTACAAATTTTTAAATTTCAATGGCTTAAAACATTCTAGGTTTATTTCTTGTTTAAATAAATAGCTTAACACAAGTGTTCCTAATTGGTAAGAGAGTGTATAGGTGGTATGTAGGGCTTCTGTGCACTGTGGCCATTTAGGGGCCCAGGAAAACAGATGGTCACAATATACAATTTCCAAGATCATGCTGAGTATCCAACACTAGCTGGTAGACAGGGGAAGAAAGCATGAAAGATCACATGGGGAGTTTATATGACATAGGCTGAAGGCGGCTTTTTTCACTTCCATCCATATTCATTTTCTGGAACTCCAACATATGGCTACACCTAACTACAAGAAAGGCTGAGAAATAGCCCATCTAAATACATGATCAATATTTTAAAAATGGAATCCCATTTTATGTAGAGTCTTAAGAGTTAGAAAATTCAGTGAAAATGATGGTATCATTTACAATAGCAACAAGAATGTAAAATGCCAGGAACAATTCTAACAACAGATGTGCAATTTTGTTGGAAGAATTATGGAAGACCCAAATCAATCAATATATTATGTTCACGGTTAGGTAGAGTCAGTATCATAAAGATGTCAGTTTTCCCCTAATTGACCTATAGATTCAAAGCAACTAAGTCAAAATCCTAATTGGAATTTTGTGGAATTTGACAAGCTGACCTTAAAGTTTGTATGAAAGAGCAAAGATTGATGAATAGTCAAGATGCTCCTTGAGAAGATGAAGCATGTGGCAGTGGAGGTGGTGAACTGGTCTACCAGAGAGCAAGAATTAGTATACAGCTACACTGATGAAAATGGTGTGGTATTGGTATAGGATATAGAACAGATAGATGGGGCAGAATAAAAGTCCAGAAACAGAACCAAGTGTATTTGAAAACCTGATGTATGGCAGAGCTATTCAATAAATGCTGCTGGGAGACTTAACTGTAGGAAAAAAGCAATGAGGATTCCTATATACTGCCATATACAAAGATCAGTCCCAGACAGAGCAAAGACATAACTGTGAAAAACAAATACTTAAAATGTTTAGAAGAAAATATAGGAGAATATCTCCATGATCCCAGAGCAGGAAAGGGCTTTTTAAAGCAATATATAAAAAGAACAGCATTTATTTTTTTTTCTTTTTATATATTGCTTTAAAAAATCCTTTTCCTGCTCTGGGATCATGGAGAATTCTTCTATAACCGTGTTATTTAACCATGTTAAAACAAGGAATCTCTGTCCATCTAAAGATACGTAATGCAGATGAAAATATAAGTAATCAATTGGAAGAAGAGAATTGATACATAACTATTTTTTAATATTTATAAAATATAGATATTATCTATGATTCAGTAAGAAAAGATAAATGATCTGGTAGAAAATTGGGTTAAAGACCTATACAGACATTTTACAGAAGTATAAATGTAGACATATGAAAAAATTGTAATCTTTTGAGATAGTTAAACCAATAGTTAGAACTCAGGAGAAAGTAAGACTTTAAGACTTTAACTTTCTTTTCTTAAATAAGTTGATTTTTTTTCACCGTTGTATGGCATCATCCTTTCATTCTTTTTTATTAGCCATCTTCATCTTTCTCATCCAATGCTTAGTATGACAGGCTGATAAGTACAATGTAATTTTGAATGTCTCAAGTGGGTTTGCTGCCTTTCTTAGAGTAGAGTGCTGCTTCAGAAACTATTTGGGTCAATTTCCTAATGTTTGCCTTTATCTCAATTGAATGAGTCATGCTTGTCAGTTCAACAAAGAAAAAAGAAGAAATTGATCAGTTTTCTTTGTTTAAAAAAGCATCAGGTTTGTAATTGCACGTCTTGAGCTATCTGATCTTTAACAATAGAAAGGGTGACTTAGGTTAAGAGAATTATTTGGCTTAGTCAATTGATTCATGCCTCTGGCCTTTAATACACCCAGTTATGTTATTATTCCAGGAAACTAGTTTTCTGTGCTACCATTTGTCATTTTCTATATGTGAGTAATCAGTTCACTTCTTCCAAGTACTTGAAGTTTTGACACAAACCTAACACCATGAAAGCCAGTTAAGTTTTATTGTTAAGGGAAAAAAATCCTGACCTAGCAATGAGAAAATAATGTTTTCATATTTGCTTACTGGAAGAGTTCAAGTTTGCTGGAGTGCCATCTCTTATTTGTTCAAAACTCCTGGAATAGAGGAAACCTCTGCCCTCCAGAGATATTCATTAGCCCCAAAGAGTAAAGGTGTGTGTTGTTACCTCCATGCTCAAGGGGAGTACTGTGAATGTTTAGTTATTTTGAAGGAGAAAGTGCAATGAGATCACAGAGAAGTTCTAGAAAGAAGAAAAACATTGTAAGGCAAGACCTATAGTCAAAAATCAGAATAGGCTGATTTTCTTTTGTTTTATGTAATGTGATTTCTGCTATTCACAAGTTCTCTTTCTAGCTCTTTTTTTTTTCTGATTCACCATTCATTTTTCAACACATTTATTGAGCATTAATTGCTTGCCAAATCTCTCCTGGGTATTTGTGATGCATGCGTTAGCAAAACCAACAAAAATCCCTGTCTTCATGGAGCTTTCATTGAAATGGAGGAAGGCCAATGATAAGCAATAAGTGTAATCAATAAGTGAATTAAATGGTATGTTGGGAATTGATAAGTATTGTCAAGGAAAGTTGGGAATTGATAAGTATTGTCAAGGAAAAGAACAGAGCAGGATGAGGGACACTGAATTGTTGACATGGGGTGGTTGTAATCTTGAATGTGGTTTTCAGAAAAGACCTCCATAGGATGGTGACATCTGAGCAGAAATTAAGGAACGGAAAGGAGCATGTCAGGCTGACCTCTGTAAAGAGAGCTCTAGACAGAGGGCATAGCCAGTACGAAGGCCCCAGGGCAGGAGCATTCCTGGGGCACTTGGGGGACAGCAAAGAGACCTGAGTGGCTGGAGTGAAGTGAGCATGGGGAAAAGTAACAGGACAGGAATTCTGAGAGTTAATGGCAAGGAGTGGAGGGAAGGCCAAGGGTAGGGGAAAGGCAGGCTCTTGGAACTTTGTACACCATCGGAATAACATTAGCTTTTTGCTCTCCCTTCAATGGGCACCTATGGTGAGATAGACTGCTAGGGAGCAAGTAAGGAAGAAGAGAGACCAATTAGGATGCTATTGTGTCAAAAAGGTGACAACTATGATTAACTTTGGCCATGTGTGAATGGTGGAAGGGATTGCATTTCTTGACAGACTGAATGTAAAATTTAAGAGAAAGATGGGGATGGGCACAGTGGCTTATGCCTGTAATCCCAGCACTTTGGGAGGCTAAGGCGGGTGGATCACGAGGTCAAGAGATTGAGACCATCCTGGTCAACATGGTGAAACCCTGTCTCTACTAAAAATAGAAAAATTAGCCAGGCGTGGTGACACGCACCTGTAGTCCCAGCTGCTTGGGAGGCTGAGGCAGGAGAATCGCTTGAACATGTGAGGTGGAGGTTGCAGTGAGCTGAAATGGTACCACTGCAGTCCGGCCTGGCAACAGAGTGAGACTCCATCTCAAGAAAGATGGTCAAGCACGACTCCCAGGGTTTGGGTCCCAACAGTGGAAGAATGTAGCAGGCAGAAACGGTGATGACTGCATACAGAGCAGGCTTTTAGAGGTAGGGGAGGACCAAAAGTTTGGTTTTGGATATTTTAAACTTGTGATATCTATGGGAAATTTATATGGAGTTGAAGTGTGGGCTGGAGTTATAAGTTTGAGAGCTGACACCTACTGATTGCATTTACAGTTGTGAGTCTAGTTGAGATGGCCTAGGGAGTGATTAAAGATAGAAAAGAGGCTTTGAAGTGCCTGGGGTGTACCAGGGTTAGGGAGATCAGGGTGAGGAAGGGCAACTAGCTGAAGAGAAAGAGACTGAGAGGCCAAGGAATTAGGGCAAAACCCAAGAGAATGTGGGGATCTGGTAGCCTAGAGCAGAAAGTGTACTAGGAGGAAGAACTCAATTGTATTAGACGCTGCTGAGAAGTCAAGTACAAAAGGGACTGATAAGTTAATAGGGTAGCTAAAAAGAAAAAAAAAGGGGGACTGAGAATTGGCCATTGGATTTAGCAGGGTGGTGAGTTCTGGTGACCTTTATACAGAAAAGTGGTTTCATTTGCATGTTCAATGCAGTACTATTTACAATAACAAAGACATGGAATCAACCTAAATGCCTGTCAACAGTAGACTGGATAAAGAAAATGTGGTATGATATACACCATGGAATATTATGCAGCCATGAAAAAGAACAAGATCATGTTCTTTGCAGCAACATGGATGGAGCTGAAGGCCATTATCCTAAGCAAACTATCACAGGAACAGAAAACCAAATACCATGTGTTCTCACTTGTAAGTAGGAGCTAAACAAAGAGAACACCTGGATATGTGTAGGGGAACAACAGACACTGGGGCCTACTTGAGGGTGGAGGGTGGGAGGAGGGAGAGGATCAGAAAATATACCTATCGGGTACTGTGCTTATTACCCAGGTGACAAAATTATCTGTACACCAAATCCCGTGACATGAGTTTGCCTATATAACAAACCTGCACATGTACCCCTGAAACAAACAAACAAAAAAGATTTTAAAAAGTAGGTTGAAGAGAGTGGGGAGAAGAGGGCTTAGAGACAGTGAAACGGCATATGCAGAAAACTCTTTTGAAGAATTTTGCAAGGAAATATGGCTGTGCCTGGCAGGGGAAGGATTTTGATCTATTTTTGTTTGCTTGTTATTAAGAGGAGAGAAATAAGAAGGCAAAAAGAATAATCCAACAGACAGGGAAAATTTGATGATGCCGGAGAGTTTTTAATGCCTGCTTCAGTTTGCTTTTCTACCTCAAATTTCACTCTCTATTTCCTCAGGTCATTTGTCCTTAAAATGCATTTGTTTCTCAGCCCACTTGACTGGATCTTCATCAATAAGCATCTCTGTTCATAATAGAGCAAAAATGATTAAAAATGTAAAAAAAGGAATCTGTGGGAAACTGATGGCAGGTAGTGGATGAAACAATTCAGATTTTAATAATCAAACTTTGATTAAACATAAAAGCCCAATTTTTGGAGGTTTAGGGAGTTTGCATGTTACAATACAAGTCTAGAATGAAAGCATGGGAATAACTAGGTTATTTTCCCATCCAATGATCTAGGGAGGTTTGGAAGGGCCTGGAAGAGTTTACTTTCTTTGGCCAAATGTAGAACAGTAATTTGCTGTAGTGTGGAATTCACCTGCCAGTGTTGGTGATTTCTGTAGTCATTAGTTACCAGACACTATAGATAGGATTGACTGTCTTTGGGAAATGCCAGAAAGTGGAGACAGAAATGCCTAAAAAATTGTGATGCAGTCCCTGCTTTGTAGCCTCTTCTGTGACCTTCAACAAATCATTTAACCTTCATGCTGAATAATCTATCAAGTTTACTCTTAGATTTGAGTTATCCAAGCTTTCATATCCCTGTTGTTTGATTTCCCATATTAATGGTGCATGACTCTCTGCCTTCCTTAGGACAGCATGGCCTTATCATGATGGCAGGATTTTAGGCGTAGGATATCTAGTGTTTGGGTCATCTGATAAAATGTAAAAATAAACTTCACAGATACTTTAAGAGCATTTCGCATGGGTATAGGGATTTGCTGTCTTTTCTGTTCCTCTCCTCATAAGGAAAATGAAAAAAAAAAATAAGTGGAGAACTCAACTATGAAAAAGTGGCAATTCAGTGACTATGCATGTAAGAGGTATTTTGGCGCCTAAAACCAAATCTCAATTTCCATACCAATTTACTTTTAAACACCTGAAAGTTTTGGAATCTCAAAGTCTCTGAGAATTAGCCATTTTCTGGTCCTATTTACTGCAGAAGTAAGGCTTGCATTCTTTAGCTTGAGGTTTGAAAGTGCAGATTACAGAATACAGATACAAAGAATATGAAGAAATAAGAGTAACTCATGCTAAGTGAACTATTGCTAACATTATTTTTGGGAAAATAAGTTTAATGAAGCAATATCTATTCCTCAGTGATTATTTTACTGTGCAGGTATGCTGGGAATGTGGGGACCTTTAATAACCTTCATTGCTTACTGATTCAGATGCTTATCATTTGATACCAGCAAAATCACTAGAAAGCCCAGCAGCATAGCCATAAAACCTTTAATTTACATTACTGGAGCTATCTAAAGTGAAATCGCTTTCCCTTTGTGGGCTGGCATTGAGAAAGAGACCTCATCATTGGTAGGAAAGAGATTTGAGCTTTGTCATTTGCAAAGTGGATCAATTTTCATTTATTAATAATATCTCATTATGTGGTACTTAAGTGGAGGATAAATAATTCTTTTTTGTATCATGGGTATTCTATGACACTTTAAAGTGCTTTTGTTAAGTGCTTTCTCATTTAGTTAGAGAAGAGTAAAGTAGCTGCTGAAGAATCCTCATTTTAAGACTTGAGTATAAATTATTCTTCCCCTGTAGCTTTTCTGGGCATACGCTCAGAGAAAAGGGGTTGGTTAAGGAAAAATGCAATTATGTTTTCTTTCCTTGGCTAGGAAGCACCAGTATGAAAATTTTCTCACAAGCCTAATTTTTAAAAAACAAAAAGGCTTTGTGGCAAGGTAATTGATTAAGAGGGAAAGTACTGAGGATGATGACCTTTCTACAGTGACAGAGAGTGATGAAATTGGTTCAAAGTAAAAAAAAAAAAAAAAAGAAAAGAAAAAACAAATATAGAGATTCATTAGATAGTCTAAGGTTGCTATGGAAGGTAACTTTTTCTTTTCCTAATGATTACAAAATTTCTTCGCAACTTTTTGAAATTGTTTGGTTCACTTATTGGTAGTATGGTTACTAAGTTCTACGAAAACTTGAAGATAGAAGGTGCCACGGACCAAATGTTTATGTTCCCCCCACATTCATACATTGAAACCTAATCTCCAGTGTGATAGTATTAGGAGGTAGGGCTTTTGAGAGGTTATTAGGTTGTGGAGGTGGAGCCCTCATGAATAAGGAGCCCTTATAAAAGGGTCCTGAGAGAGGCTCCTTGCCCTTCTCCCAAGTGAAGATACAGCCATCTATAAACTGGGAAGCCAACCCTCACCAATTGCTGAATCTGCTGGTGCCTTGATCTTGGACTTCCCAGCCTCCAGAACTGTGAGAAATAAGTTTCTGTTGTTTATACATTTCTCAGTCTGTGGTATTATGTTATAGCAGCCTGAATGGATTAAGATAGAAGGAAGAACAAAATGCTCCATTCTGGTTTCTCCCAGCCCAGTGATCTTGTTTAGAATACCAGCCCTGGTAGACAGTATACCTAACTTTGTAGAAAGACAGAAAAATAGATAGTGAGAGAACAACCTGCGTTTAATCTTTAGATTACCTAGCTTGTGAGGAATGGGCTTTCCTTTCTGTTGCCCCATATGACTCTAGAGTTTTAAAATTCTAGGTCGAGGGTGGCAACTTGGAGTGAATATTGGTGTCTGTCTACACTGGGAAGGATTCTGAAGTCATAACAATTTCAGTGGGAAGACGGTCCTTGGTTGATTAGTAATTTCAAGGGGAAAGTTCCACCAGTCAGATTCTAGATGGAGGTTGTCAAACTTTTTCTGTAAAAGGCCAGATAGTAAGCATTTTAGGCTTTGCTGGTCATACAGTCATTGTTGCAACTACTCAGCATGGCCATTGTAGTGTGAAAGCACACATAAATATTATAATAATACTCTCATTTGAAAACAAAATTAGTGACTGTGCTCCAATAAAGCTTTATTTACAACAACAGGCAGCAGGCTGGATTTAGCCCATGGGCTGTAGTGTGCCAACCTCTGTTCTGTAGACTGTTAACCAAATCCTACTGAAGTCAGAGTTCCTGGCTGTCTGCTAATGCCATCATATTTTCCTCAGGCACTTTGATCTTTGTGGAGACACACTATAGAGTCTATGATGCTTTCACCAAGGTTGCTTGACAACACGCTTTCCCAGGGGTTAACACTGCAAAAGGAAGAAGGCTGTACTAGAGTCAAAGCTGATGCTTTGTCAAGGAAAATATTTAGGCATCAGGACTTGAAATTACGTGTACAACCCTGGCTATGTTGGAAGCAAATTTCTGGGGAAATTGTCAGAGCATAAAATTAGGTCTAGTTGAGAAGGAATGCAAGCCCCAAGGTATGGCTAAGCTGAGACAGCAGGATGGAGGAAATTAACACTGGGATAACTTATGAGCCTCAAAAGGTCGCTATTTTCATAGAAACCACGCCTCTGGAGAAAGATGCTTTTTGTATTTTATTCAATCTTAATTGCTTGAGTAGATTAGAAATTTATCCTCTATACTTTTAGTAAAATGACTCCAATTACAACAATGTCTCCTATTATTATGCCTCCCAAATCCTGCCAAGTCACACCTGCACAGACCTCACTCTGAACAGAGTGCCATTGTGAGCATACTTTCTAGAAAGAAGACTTTAATCCATTCTTAGTCAAAAGCAAATTCTATTTTCCTGCCAAGGCAATAGTACATTTTGGCCTAAGTATAAGCCAAGTTGATAAGTTCCCATGTTACAAGATTTGAGCAATGGAATGGTCCAGCTATTGAAAATCTTTTTCCTTTAAAATTTACGTAAATGCTTTGATATTTCCAAAATTATGGTGTCTTTAAAGTACTATATTGTAAATACGTGAAACAAAGATGTAGGGCAAAAAGGAAAGCAAGAAAATATGCTGTAGGAAAAATCTTGTTTTAGTCAAGGAAGAATGGTAACGATAATGTGGCTATGAGTTAGGCATGCCGGTTACAAGAGAGATGCCAAGATTCCTTTTGAAAGGGGGAAGACTTCCAATTTCATGATGACTCTGATATTTACGGTCTTTGTTGTTACTATTTTTATGGCATGATCTTTCCAATCTCAGTAACTCACAGTTGCGAAATAGAAATCACTTCTTGATTTGAAGGCTATATTTGGAACTAATTCAGAGAATAATAAATAGTAAAGAAGGTAGAATTGAACACCATGAAAATGTGGCAGGGTTTAATTTTTTTTATATTGTAACTGAGATATGCACAAAAAGTACTGTCCTTTATTATAATTGGGAGTGGAAGTGAAAGGTCATCAGAATCCTTACTGTTTGCTGCTGGGAAAATTAAGCCCCAAAAAACGTATCCCTGAAGGGAACACGGTGTCCAATCAATTTCAAGTCAGTTTAATAGCCAGTATCCTTATCGGGGCTATTTCTCTTCTCCAAAAAGTCTCCCCTCATCTTCCAGTCTCCTTTGCAATTTGGCATTGCGTGCGTAGAGAAGCCTGACAGCCTGTAAGGAGGGAGACAGCCCCTTGGTACAACTTCTGTTCTTCTCTGCTGGCTCCTGCTGATACCTGGTTTATCTCTGGTCTCTGGGTGACTGTGACTATTTTTATTTGAGCTCTATACTCTCTGCATGGCTACAGACAACCTTCTCTGCCCCACTGCTGATGTAAGCCCTTCTGGGATTTTTAGTATCCAGCTTCCAAGTTTTACACAGGTTCTCTCTCCAGTCCCTTACGTGGGCCCTCCACTCACTGCCTTGACATGGGGTACCATCTCCAGGCCTCACCTGTGCCCACCACACTGCCATTTCTGTTCTGATGCAGCTGCCCCACCTTGGCCCAGAGTTAAATTGAAAGGTGCTCTCCTCCCAGGGAACCAAATAGGAGGTAGGGCACAAGTTCTTCTACTTTATTGCCCCCAACTCTCTGGGGCTTCTATGTTCTTAAATACTCCCTCAATCCAGGTCTTAGAGTAGAGACTCTAGGGTTGGGGACACTAGATCATGAGAGACCTTGGCATAGTCCTAATCCTCATTCTCACTTTTAAATCTCTTCCTCTTCTTGCTGATGGAATTTCTACTTTTCCTATTTTCCTTGTAGGGGCTGCCTTCATCTCCTTTTCTTCAAGCAGATGCCTGTTGTTCCTATTGTACCTCCCCTCCTAGGCCCTGTGGACTTAGGATGACCAACTACCCTGGTTTTCCTGGGACCATCCTGGTTTTAGATCATGAAGTCCTGTCTCCTGGGAAACCCTTCTGTTCTGGGCAGACTGGGATGGTTGGTCACCCCATCTGTGATAAATTACCTCCACGGCTAAGCTTTAGTGTCCAAAATGCTTTAGGGGAAGGAAAAAGAGATTACTCAGAAAGAAACATGGCAAAATACAGAACTACAAAATATTTTCCTTCACTATAGAAATAATGGCACATTTGTTTCTATTATATCTAGCAACTAATTTATTGAAAAGGAGCTGGTGTCACTGCAGAATTAAAAATAGGCCAGAAAATCGCTTCTTGAAAGTAAAGTGGCTGTCACATTTATGAAAACTTTCCACTCATTGTAGAAGTTTTCAGTCCAGAAAACTAATCAAATTCAAAATTTTGTGAAACTTGAATCATTTAAGATACTATTTGACTACACAATAGTTTTTAAGCCGAGTCTTGAAATAAATTTCAAACATGAACATACAAATTGATATTGTCATCGTGACAAACAAAACAATATCCATTCAGTTTCTACTATAATAATATTTAAAATTGAATTAAACAAACCAGGAGGGAAATGAAAGCTATTGGTAGATTCCCAAAACCACGCTTGATTTTGGGCAGTCCAGGGAAGCCCAGGGGGCTTATCCTGGGTGTGGGCATGATGGCTCTTTCCGTTAACACAGGGCAGCCAACCTAATGAGTGTCTGGCAGGGACAGAGAGGCAGACAAGCTGGGCCAGCATCTCAGGGCTTCCAGTGTCTTAAAGGCATGTCCCAAGCTCAGGGATGATTTAGGGAACAGCCCACCTTAGAAGTTTCTAAGAGAAGTTAACAGTGTTCTGACAGGTGGGTGTGGAGGAAGCTCATGTGAGAGGACACGGATATGGGGGAGAGGGATAACTGCGCAAGTGGACAGCTGTCACATCAAGAAGGCTGGTCTTAGGGTACTGGGCAGGGTTGAAAACAGGAAGAGACCAGCAGGAGCAAGAAGAAATCAGGTACCTCAACAGAAGTTTGATCTTACAAATGGGCATAAGGAAGCAGAAAATTGATAACCCAAGAGACCACGTGGGATCTCAGTGGCCTTCACTGGGTTGTGGGCACTGGGTGTGACAAGAAGCTGTAAAGATTTAGGATGCAAAGTGGGTAGACTTGTGCTACAGCCTAACAGAATATTAGGCTACCATGTTTAAATTCAGTTTAGTCTTGACACTGGGACTAGATAAGCCTTCAGGTGGGGAGAACTTTGAAGAGCAAGGGAAGGTACAGTCAGGTAAGTAGGATTAAGGGACACAGTTACCCAGGGATCTTTTCTTAAATTGGCTTAGATGCTTTTGCCTGTAGCTACCAGAAGCCTGTTTTGCCAGTGTGATTGAAGTATGAATATAAGAGCTGAAAGGGATCCCTCCATTTACTTATACATTTTAAATAAATAATTTATTAAAATTTGTTTATTAAATTATGAAATAAAATTAATTTATTATTTATTTACTAATTTGTTCATTAAATAATTTATTTAATAAATTTAAATTTATTTTGAAATGTATTATTTTTAAATAAATTTTAAAATAGTTTAATTTATTAAATATTTTAAATATTTATTTATTAAAATTTATTTTTAATAACTCCATATTAATTGATTCTCTATAATTGGCTTGTGTTAGATGCTGGGGATGCCTTCGTGAAAAAATTAGAGCAACCCAAAGGAAGTCTTGTATTCTTGAAAGAGGAATCAGACAAATACACAGCTATGCATGTTTCCATGATAGGAGTGTCAGAAAGGGTGACAGAGCACACTGGTGGGGCACCCAATTAATCTAGGCTGGGATGCCATGGTGGGCTTTCAGCTCATATAACCTTCTCATTTTATGGTGGAAGAACAGAAAGATTAAATTATTACATGTCACATAATACATCAAGGCTTAAGTCTTCCGTGGTGAGATCATTGCCCTGGGGATGATCCTAGATACCTGGTCAGGCAAAGTCAGCCAAAGCTATAGAACGAACTGGTGGCTACACTTCCTCTCTCTGCCTGGGTGGCTGCACATAGTCTGTTGCTTCTCAAGGCCTCCAAGTGATATAAGCACAGGCATGCAACCCTCAGGAATGGCTGGCGTGACAACTCAGATTATTATTTCTTTATTTGCTTGCTTGTTTGTCTTATATGAAATGGTAGAGTTTCAGGGGGGTAGGGGAACCCCTCTTGGAGCATAGCCCACAGTATGTCTCAGCCCCCACATACCTCTCCATGGGTTGCCCACAACATGGGAGAACTGTGTGCCTCTTCTTACACACTTTCTGCTTGTAAATTTCCCTAATAAAATCAGCTTCCTGCCTGCCCTGCCCAATGTGGTGCTTGCTTTCATCTATCAGGCCGCACCTCCATTTGCATCTGCCATTCATTCAGCACACTGGCAAATTTTTGGGATAAGTCTCTGAATGGCTGTCTCACTGTCTCAGCAAAGCAGCACAAATCCAGGATTTGATAAGCACTGCTCAGTTTTATGCACAGATTGGAAAGTAGAGGATCATTACACTACTTCCGTATGGTAATATCCATTAGGAAATTAACCTACAGAGCACTGTGTGAAGCGTTCTGGTCACCTTAGGTGAGAGGACTAAGTAAAAGGTGTAATGCTCATTCTCTCAGAGTGCAAACTCTTTTTCATGGAAAAAGTTCCTATTTCAAGCCTGGAAATAGGAGGCCTATGATGAAATTTCAATTCTGCCACTCTGAGTTTGAGCAAGTCACTTTACCTTTTAACATCTTTAAAAATTATCGAATCTTATGAGTATATTAAAGTTGTGATAATTAAATACAAAACAAATGAACATAGTAGCATAACAGAGTCTGCAACAGAATGGTGCTTTGTAAACGTTTACTGAATTCAGTAATACTAACACACATGCATTGATAGTAAAAAGCCTCAAATAGCACACAAAGCAGCATATCATCAAGTGCTAAATTGTGTGGAACGCAATAGAGGAAGTCATGGAGGCTTATTCACAAGTGGGCTTGATGAAAAATTAGCTGTCACATTGGGGTAATGAATCTCACATGGACTCAGTCACAGGGTGCAGTCATTTGGATGCTGAATTCATAATTTTAGTTTTACATCAGATAAAAAGTCTATTTTTTTCTGATTTAAAAGCAATATAGACATGTAGAAAATAGTAACAGAAATGTTTAAAATGATATCAGTTATAAATCTCATTTCTAGAGAGAACCATTAATATGTACAAAATATATACATATTCTATATGTATCCTGGTTTTTAAAATATATATCTCATTGTGTTTTAAATTTGTGGAAAACTGAATTTTAATAGATGTGAAATACAGTATTTCATTTATGCATGTGGTATGTTGTATTAATCACTTTCTTGTTTTGTTAGAAATGTTTGTTTTTTTTCTCTCTCTCTTTTTAACCATTCGGTATTTTTATTTTATTTTTAAGTTCTGGGATACATGTGCAGGATCTGCAGGTTTGTTACATAGGTAAACATATGCCATGGTGGTTTGCTGTACCTATCAACCCATTACCTGGGTACTAAGCCCCGCATGCATTTATTATTTTTCCTGATGCTCTCCCTCTCCCTGCCCCCAACCCCACGGCAGGCCCCAGTGTGTGTTTTCCCCTGCCCCGTGTCCATGTGTTCTTATTGTTCGGCTCCCACTTATAAGTAAGAGCATGTGGTGTTTGGTTTTCTGTTCTTGTGTTAGTTTGCTGAGGAAAATAGCTTTCAGCTCCGTCCAAGTCCCTGCAAAGGACATGATCTCATTCCTTTTTATGGCTGCATAGTATTCCATGGTGTATACGTACCACATTTTTTTAAAATCCAATCTCTCATTGATGGGCATTTGGGTTGGTTCCAAGTCTTTGACATTGTGAATAGTGCTGCAGTGAACACATGTGTGAATGTATCTTTATAAAAGAATGATTTATATTCCTTTGGGTATATACCCAGTACTGGGATTGCTGGGTCAAATGGTATTTCTGGTTCTAGGTCTTTGAGAAATCACCACACTGTCTTTCACAGTGGTTGAACTAATTTACATTCCCACCAACAGTGTAAAAGCATTCCTGTTTCTCCACAGCCTCACTAGCATCTGTTGTTTCTTGACATTTTTTTTTCTTTTTTTTTTTTTGAGTTGGAGTCTTGGTTTGTCACCCAGGCTGGAGTGCAGTGGCATGATCTTGACAAGTGCTGGGATTACAGGCGTGAGCAACCGTGCCCACGCCCAGCATTTCTTGACTTTTTAATAATCACCATTCTGACTGGTGTGAGATGGTATCTCATTGTGGTTTTGATTTACATTTCTCTACTGATCAGTGATGTTGAGCTCTTTTTTGTATGTTTGTGGCCTGCATAAATGTCTTCTTTTGAGAAGTGTCTGTTCATGTCCTTTGCTCACTTTTTAATGGAGTTGTTTTTTTCTTCTAAATTTGTTTGAGTTCCTTGTAGACTCTGAATATTAGACCTTTGTCAGATGGATAGATTGTAAAAATTTTGTCCCATTCTGTAGGTTGTCTGTTCACTCCGATGATAGTTTCTTTTGCTGTGAAGGAAGCTCTTTAGTTTATTTAGATCCCGATTGTCAATTTTCGTTTTTGTCGCAATTGTTTTTGACATTGTAATGAATCTTTGTCCATGCCCATGTCCTGAATGACATTGGTTAGATTTTCTTCTAGAGTTTTTAGTTTTGGGTTTTACATTTAAGCCTTTAATCCATCTTGAGTCAATTTTTGTATAAGGTGTGAGGAAGTGGTCCAGTTTCACTTTTCTGCATATGGCTAGTCACTTCTCCCAGCACCATTTATTAAATAGGGAATTCTTTATCTGTTGCTTGTTTTTGTCAGGTTTGCCAAAGATCAGATGGTTGTAGGTGTGCGGTCTTATTTCTGAGATCTCTATGCTGTTCCATTGGTCTATATGTCTATTTTTGTACCAGCACCATGGTGTTTTGGTTACTGCAGCCTTGTAGTAAAGTTTGAAGTCAGGTAGAGTGATGCCTTCAGCTTTGTTCTTTTTGCTTAGGATTATCTTGGTTATTCAGGCTCTTTTATAGTTCCATATGAATTTTGTTTTTGTGTATATGTGTGATAGGATCTTACTCTGTCGCTCAGGCTGAAGTGCAGGGGTATGATCACAGCACACTGTAGCCTTGACCTCCCTGGGCTCAGGTGATCCTCCCACCTCAGCCTCCCAGGTAGCCAGGACTACAGGTGCACACCAACATGCCTAGTTAATTTTTGTATTTTTTGTAGAGATGAGGTTTTGCCATGTTTCCCAGGCCGGTCTTGAACTTCTGGAGTCAAGTGATCCTCCCACCCTGGCCTCCCAAAGTGCTGGGATTACAGGTGTGAGCTGGCCTCCATATGAATTTTAAAATAATAGTTTTCTAATTCTGTGAAGAATGTGATTGGTAGTTTGATAGAAATAACATTGAATCTGTAAATTGCTTTGGGCAATATGGCTATTTTAACAATATTAATTCTATCCATGAGCATGAAGTGTTTTTCCATTTGTTTATGTCATCTCTGATTTCTCTGAGTAGTGTTTTGTAATTCTTGTTGTAGAGATCTTTTACCTCCCAGGTTAGCTGTGTTTCTAGCTATTTTATTCTTTTTGTGGCTATTGTGAATGGGATTGTGTTCTTGATTTGGCTCTCAGCTTGGATGTTGTTGGTGTACAGGAATGCTCCTGATTTTTTGTATATTGGTTTTATATCCTAAAACTTTGCTGAGGTTGTTTTTCAGATCAAGGAGCTTTTGGGCAGAGACTATGGGGTTTTCTAGGTAAAGAATCACATAGCTTGCAAACAGGGATAGCTCGACTTCCTTTTTTCCTATTTGGATGGCTTTATTTCTTTCTCTTGCCTGATTGCTCTGGCTAGGACTTCCAGTACTATGTTGAATAAAATATTTGTCTTCATTTAATTTCAAAATCTTAAAAAACTTTTTTTGCTGTTGTTGAGAAATGACTTTTCAAAAAAATACCAAAGATATAATAATATAAATTTGTAGCGTCAACAGAAGAGTATGCACATAAATCTTACTATATAGAAGTTTAGTCTGTGATAAAGTTGACATTTCAAATCAGTATTTTTCCTAGTGCAATTATCTTTGTTTCTGCCTTCTGTTTCATTTATTTTCTTTTTGTGTCTTATCCTATTTACTTGCTTATGTTTTCTCTACTTTTTGTTTTCTTCTTAGTTCTTTCTTTTTTTCCCATTATTTTTTATTTTTCTGTATTATATTTTTATGAATATTCCAATTTTGATTAGTGATAAATTTAATGATTAATACAGTTGATGCTATGCACACAGTTTATATTTTCATTAGTGATAAATTCAATGATTAATTTTAACTTGCAAAAGGATACCTTGCTTTATATTTTTTGTCAGTAAACTATAAAATATTATCTTTTGAGACCTCTCTACTCAAGGCAAGAAAATTATACTACTTTTGTTTTCTTAAGTCAAATGTAGAATTTATGTTTATAACATAAGAATTTGTCAGGTTTATTTTTATCTTTTTTTTACATTTTAGATATACAAAATATAAGTTCATATGTATATTTATATAACATGTATATACTTATACATTTATTTACTTATATGTGTACATTATTAAAAATGTTCATTTCCAAACACATTTTAGGACCATTAGTTATTTTTTCCACGTTTTCTACTGTGTTGAAATGCACATAAGATAAAATTTACCATTTTAACCTTTTTTAGCATACAGTTCAGTGGTATTAAATACATTTGTAATGTTCTGCAACCATCATTACCATCCATCTCCACACTCTTTTCATCTTGTAAAACTGAAATTCTCACGATATTGATTCTTTCTAATCAATATTGTGAAAATGGCCATACTGCCCACAGTAATTTACAGATTCAATGCCATCCCCATCAAACTACCAATGACTTTCTTCACAGAATTGGAAAAAAACTACTTTAAAGTTCATATGGAACCAAAAAAGAGCCTGCATTGCCAAGTCAATCCTAAGCCAAAAGAACAAAGCTGGAGGCATCACGCTACCTGACTTCAAACTATACTGCAAGGCTACAGTAACCAAAACAGCATGGTACTGATACCAAAACAGACATATAGACCAATGGAACAGAACAGAGCCCTCAGAAATAATGTCGCATATCTACAACTATCTGATCTTTGACAAACCTGAGAAAAACAAGCAATGGGGAAAGGATTCCCTATTTAATAAATGGTGCTGGGAAAACTGGCTAGCCATATGTAGAAAGCTGAAACTGGATCCCTTCTTTACACCTTATACAAAAATTAATTCAAGATGGATTAAAGACTTACATGTTAGACCTAAAGCCATAAAAACCCTAGAAGAAAACCTAGAAAATACCATTCAGGACATAGGCATGGGCAAGGACTTCATGTCTAAAACACCAGAAACAATGGCAACAAAAGCCAAAATTGACAAATGCGATCTGATTAAACTAAAGAGCTTCTGCACAGCAAAAGAAACTACCATCAGAGTGAACAGGCAACCTACAGAATGGGAGAAAATTTTTGCAACCTACTCATCTGACAAAGGGCTAATATCCAGAATCTACAATGAACTCAAACAAATTTACAAGAAAAAAACAAACAACACCATCAAAAAGTGGGCAAAGGATATGAACAGACACTTCTCAAAATAAGACATTTATGCAGCCAAAAGACACATGAAAAAATGCTCATCATCACTGGCCATCAGACAAATGCAAATCAAAACCACAATGAGATACCATCTCACACCAGTTAGAATGGCGATCATTAAAAAGTCAGGAAACAACAGGTGCTGGAGAGGATGTGGAGAAATAGGAACACTTTTACACTGTTGGTGGGACTGTAAACTAGTTCAACCATTGTGGAAGTCAGTGTGGCGATTCCTGAGGGATCTAGAACTAGAAATACCATTTGACCCAGCCATCCCGTTACTGGGTATATACCCAAAGGATTATAAATCATGCTGCTATAAAGACACATGCACACGTATGTTTATCGTGGCACTATTCACAATAGCAAAGACTTGGAACCAACCCAAATGTCCAACAATGATAGACTGGATTAAGAAAATGTGGCACATATACACCATGGAATACTATGCAGCCATAAAAAAGGATGAGTTCATGTCCTTTGTAGGGACATGGATGAAACTGGAAACCATCATTCTCAGGAAACTATCGCAAGGACAAAAAACCAAACACCGCATGTTCTCACTCATAGGTGGGAATTGAACAATGAGAACACATGGACACAGGAAGGGGAACATCACACACTGGGGACTGTTGTGGGGTGGGGGGAGGGGGGAGGGATAGCATTAGGAGGTATACCTAATGTTAAATGACAAGTTAATGGGTGCAGCACACCAACATGGCACATGTATACATATGTAACAAACCTGCACATTGTGCATATGTACCCTAAAACTTAAAGTATAATAATAATAAAATTAAAAAAAAAGATAGGGAGCTAAAAAAAAACAAAACTGAAATTCTAACCATTTAATCACTTCTTTCCCTTTTACCCCAGGCCCTGACAATCACCATTCTTCTGTTTGTCTTTATGATTTTGTCTACTGTAAGCACATATATAAGTGGAATCACAAAGTATTTTCTTTTTTTTGTGACTGGCTTATTTCACTTAGCATAATGTCCTCAAGGTTCATCCATATTGTAATTCACTTATTAGTTTTAACAGTTATTCTGTGAAATATTTAAGATTTCTATATATAATATCATAGCATCTGTGAGTAGAGGTCATTTTACTTCATCTTTTCCAATTTTGATGCATTTTCTTTTTCTTACCTATTTGCTCTGGCTAGAACTTCCAATACTGTGTTGAACAGAAATGGAGAAGTGGGGAAAGCAGGCATTCCTGCCTTATTCCCAGCTTAGAGAAAAAGCTTTCAGTTTTTCATCATTGAGTATGATGTTTCCTGTAGGTTTTTCAAACATGAATTTTATTATGTTGAGGTAGTTTCCTCTATTCTTAGTTTATCCAGTGTTTTCTTAAATCAGGAAAGGGTATTTTGTCAAATGCCTTTTCTGCGTTTATTGAGATGGTCATGTGTTTTTTCCCCCCTTAATTCTGTTAATGTGATGTATACATTGATCTCTTTTTGTATGTTGCACATACAAACTCCTTCCAGGAATAAGCCACTGCATTCCAGGAATAAATCATACTTCGTTATGGTGTATAATCCTTTTAATATGCAGCTGAATTTGGTTTGTTAGTATTCTGTTGAGAATTTTTGCAGTAAAGTTTAGAAGGGATATTGGTTTGTAGTTTTAGCGTAGTGTCTTTGTGTGGTATTGGTATCAGGGTAGTGCTGGTCTCATAGAATGAGTTAGAAAGTGTTCCCTACTCTTCAGTTTTTTGTGAAAGTTTGAGAAGGATTGGTGTTTGTTATTTTCAAAATGTTTGGTAGAATTCGACAGTGAAGCCATCAATACAGGGCTCTTATTTGTTGATAGATTTTTGATTACTGATTCCATCTCTCTGTTAGTTACAGTTCTATTCTAATGTTCCATTCCTTTGATTTAGTCTTGGAAGGTTTTGTGTTTTTAGGAATTTGTCTATTTCATCTAAGTTATTCTATTTGTTGGTGTAAAATTGTTCATAATAATCCCAATGCCCAACTTGCATCTTTCATCTTTTTTTGCATCTTTCCTCTTTTTTTCTTAGTCCATGTAGCTAAAAGTTTGTCAATTTTGTTGATCCTCTCAAAGAAACAACTTTTGGTTTCATTGACTTTATGTACTGTTTTTCACATCACTATTTTATTTATCTCCGCTCGACTCTTAATTATTTACTTCCTTCTCTTAGCTTTGGGTTTAGTTTGTTCTTTTTCTAGTTCCTTAAGTTTACAAAGTTAGGTTTATGATTTGAGATCTTTCTTGTTTTTTAATATAAACATTTATAGCTATAAATTTCTGCCTTAGTACTGCTTTCACTGAATTTCATATATTTTTATATGTTGTGTTTTCATTTTCATTCATCTCTAATTTCCTAATTTCTCTTGTGTTTTCTTCTTTGATCCATTGGTTGTTTAAGAGTTTATTGTTTAATTTTCAAATATTTGTGGATTTCCTGGTTTTCTTCTGTTTTTCACTTTTAACTTCATCCTGTTGTGGTTAGAGAAGACATTTCATATAATATTTATCTTTTAAAATCTATTGAGACTTAATCTGTGGCTTAACATAGGAGCTAGCCTGGAAAATATCCATGTGTGCTATCCATGGCTATCCAATAGCCATGTATACTTGATAAGAATGTGATACTGTTGTCATTGGGTATGGTGTTCTGATGTTTCTGTTAGATCTTGTTGGTTTATTGTGTTGTTTAAGTACTTTATTTTCTTATCTTCTCTCTGATAGTTCTATTTATTATTGGGAATGGGCTATTGAATTCTTCAATTATTATTGTAGACCTATCTCTTTCTTCCTTAATTCTGTCAGTTTTTGCTTAACGTATTTGGATTTTGATTTACACATTAGGTATGTAAGTGTTTATAATTGTTATATCTTCTTGTTGTATTGAACTTTAAAAATGTACATAATGTCCTTCTTTGTCTCTTGTAAACCTTTTTGACTTAAAGTATACTTTGTCTCATATTAGTATAGCCACCCTGGATCTCATTTGGTTACTATTTGTGTGGGATGTCTTTTTCCATACTTTCACTTTTAACCTATTTGTGTCTTTAGATCTAAAATGAGTCTCTTGTAGACAACATGTAGTTGGATATGTGTTTTAAGGGATTCTGCTAATTTCTGTCTTTTGATTGGATAGTTTAATCCATTTACATTTAAAGTAATGCATAATAGGAAGAACTTCTGTCATTTTGCTATTTGCTTACTGTGTACCTTACAGCTTTTTTGTCCCTCAGTTTCTATTTAACTGTCTTCTTTTATATGTAAATTTTTGATTTTAGTGAGATGCTTAAATTTCTTCCTCATTTCTTCTTGTGTATTTTCTATAGCTATTTTCTTTGTGGCAACCATGGGGATTACGTTTAATAGTCTAATGTTATAACATTCTATTTTGAATTTATACTATGTTAACTTCAATAACATATAAAAACTCTGCTCCTTTACCGCTCTGTGCCTACTCCTTTCAGGTGTTGAAGTCACAAAATTACATCCTTATAGATTGTATGCCACAAAACATAAAATAGTTCTTTCAAATGTATTATCTCTTAAGTTATGTAACAATCAAAATGTGGAGTTATTAATACAAACCAAAGTTACAATAATACTTGCTTTTAGACTAATAACTGTTTTTCTTAAAATGTATTAGTCTTTTAAATCATATAGAATACAGAAAGAAGTTACCCTTTTTACAATAATACTAGCTTTTACAGTTGCCCATATATTAACCTTTATTGAGATCTATATTTCTTCATATGGCTTTGAGCAAGTGTCCTTTTCATTTTACCTTGTAAGACTCCATTTATAATTTCTTGCAGGGCAACTCTGGTGGTAATGAATTCCCCTAGCTTTTGTTTATCTGGGAATATCTTATTTTTTCCCTTACTTTTAAAGGAAAGTCTTGCCAGATACGTTAATAGAATTCTTGGTTGACAGTGTTTTTCTTTCAGCACTTTGAATGTATGAGCCCACAGACTTCTGGCTTCCAAAATTTCTAGTGAGAAATCTGCTGTTAATTTTATTGAGTATCTCTTTTATGTGACAAGTAGCTTTTCTCTTGCTACTCTCAAGATTCTCTCTTAATGTGGCTTGGTGTAATTCTCTTTGAATTCGTCTTTCTCGGAGTTTGTTGAGCTTCTTGGACATCTATGTTCATTTCTTTCATCAAGTTTGGGAAGTTTTCTATTATTTTTTCTTCAAATATTTTCTTTACCTATCCTTCTTTTCTCCTTGTGAAATTCTCATAATGCATAAGTTGGTCTTTTTGATGGTGTCACACATATCCCTTAGGTTCTGTTTACTTTCTTCAACCTTTTTTCTTTCTGTTCTTCATACTCAATAATTTCCATGGTCCTATGTTGAAGTTCACTGATTCTTTTTTATGCCTCCTAAAATCTGCCTTTTAATTGCTTTAGTGAGTTTTTATTTCAATTGTACTTTTCAGCTCCAGAATTTTTTGTTTTCTTTTTAGGTTTTCTACATCTTTATTGATTTTCTATCTTGTTAATAACATGATTTTCTGGACTTTCTCCACATATTCCTTAAGTTCTTTGAGCATCTTTGTGTAGTGAATCTGTCATCAGATCTTTTCAAGGCCAATTTCTGTTGATTAATTTTTTTCTCCTTTGAATGTGCCATACATTCTTGTTTCTTTGTATGTTTTGTGATTTTTTTTGTTGAAAACAGTATTTGAATTTGATAACGTATCTTTGGAAATCAGATTCTCCTCTTTGCCCAGGTTTGCTGTTTTTTTGTTATTGTTTATTGTTTTTGTTTTTTTGATGGTTTTAGGCTAACTCTGTGCCAGTTTGAGATGTAAACTTAATATCTTCTCAAGTCTTTTCTGAGCCTTTGCCTTTCTATGGGCATATGAGATAATTTTCTAATTTTTCCTGTATATGCAACTGTTTTTTTTTTTTTTTTTTTGGATATCCTAGTTTCTAATCTCTCATTCTCAAAAGGGGAAAAATGAAGGGAGGAAACAAAAAGGGTGCTGGCTCTTTGAATCCTCTGGAAGTCACTTCAGCCAGATGGGAAGGAGCCTGTAACAATTCAGGGAGGTACAACAACAAAGTCTGCCCACCTTCTTGTCTGCACCTCTGTGATCAGAAGTAGCAATTACTGATCGGATGCAGATCTCTAATATTTGGAAGACAACATCCTTTTTGCCCACCGTGGAGCCCATAGGCTGCATGCAAGTTTCTCCAAGAACTGGGGGATGGGTAGCTGCTACCGTTCTAAGAGCTAAAATTAAAATTAATTGTGCTTTTACCTTATACCTTCCCCTGGAATTTGCAAGCTTACAGTAGACTCCAGAGTTGCAAAAATAGTTACATTAGGCAGATTTTGCCAGTATAATTGTTGTGTAGGAGCATGGCCAGACTCCTGGTGCTTTCTACCCTTCCATCTTTTCCAACTGCTAGTTATTGAAACTTACTTTAATACAGGAATGTAAGCAGTTTACTTTGTGTTTTTTCATTTTCATCACTTATGAATAACTCAGCTAGTGAAAAACTTCTTAGAGTAAATCATTTTTCTTTCAAAATAATGTTGACATTGCTCTGTTGAAATCTAGTGTTTATTTCAGAGAAGTCTGAGGCCAGTTTGATTTTTATTCCTTTTCAGATTACCTGTCTCTAAAGGTCTGGGTGCTTTAAATACTTTTTCCTTTTAATAAATAACCATGAAATATCTGGGTGTGATGTATGTTTATTGCAGCACTATTCACAATAGCAAAGACTTGGAATCAACCCAAATGTCCATCAGTGATAGACTGGACTAAGAAAATGTGGCACATATACACCATGGAATACTATGCAGCCATAAAAAAGGATAAGTTCATATCCTTTGTAGGGACATGGATGAAGCTGGAAACCATCATTCTGAGCAAACTCTTGCAAGGACAGAAAAGCAAACGCCGCATGTTCTCACTCATAGGTGGGAATTGAATGATGAGAACACTTGTACACAGGGCAGGGAACATCACACACTGGGGCCTGTCATGGAGTTGGGGGAGCGGGGAGGGATAGCCTTAAGAGAAATACCTAATGTAAATGATGAATTAATGGCTGCAGCACACCAACATGGCACATGTATACATATATAACAAACCTGCATGTTGTGCACATGTACCCTAGAACTTAAAGTATAATAACAATAAAAAAGAAATATCTGGGTGTGGGTCTTTTCTCATCTTTTTTATTATGTGATGAGCTGTTGTCTTCTATATGCTCTTTATTGCAGATGTTTTTCCTCCATGGTTTTTTATACGTGTTATTGGCAGGATGGCTAGAGTTCCTTTTGATAGCTCTCTCTTTTTTTCTTTTTTTTTGAGATGGAGTCTCACTCTGTCACCAGGCTGGAGTTCAGTGATGTGATCTCGGCTCACTGCAACCTTCGCCTCCTGGGTTTAGGCAATTCTCCTGCCTCAGACTCCCTAGTAGCTAAGACTACAGGCATGTGCCACCACACCTGGCTCATTTTTTGTATTTTTTAGTAGAGACGGGGTTTCACCATGTTGGCCAGGATGGTCTCGAACTCCAGACCTTGTGATCCACCCGCCTCGAGCTCCCAAAGTGCTGGGATTACAGGTGTGAGCCACCACACCCGGCCTCTTCTGATATCTCTAATTCTCATCTTCAGCAACTAGTTTCTGGAAGCTTGTGTGCTAGGATTATAGATACCTAGTTACAACTCCTTGTTTGGACAGAAAATTTCACCTCAGAGAGTCAGGCCTGTGTCCCTCATCAGGATAGGGTCAGATGCCTGGGCAGGGAAGGAAACTGGGGAAAATCGGTGGAAATCTCTAGCCTTGAGTCCTCTGTAAATTACTATCTAACCTTCCTCTACTCAGCAGATAATAGACAGTGATGGCAGGGACAACTTGGTCTCTGTGTAGAAATGGGCAGGGCATAAACAGGGAAAATGGCACTAGTTTCCTGGGTAGAGGCTGATCAAGAAGCAGGGAAGGATTTGAAATGTCTAGTTCAAAGGAATCACTGTAAAGCCAAAATAAAATCCAAAGAAAAAGGGCTGGGCATGGTGGCTCACACCCATAATCCCAGCACTTGGGGAGGCTAAGGAGAGCAGATTACATGAGGTCAGGAGTTTGAGATCAGCCTGGCCAACCATGACCAACATGGTGAAACCCCGTCTCTACTAAAAATATAAAAATTAGCTGGGTGTGGTGGTGGGTGCCTGTAATCTTGGGAGGCTGAGGTAGGAGAATTGCTTGAACCTGGGAGGTGGAGGTTACAGTAAGCCAAGGTCGTGCTACTACACTCTAGCATAGACGACAGAAGGAGACTCCATCTGAAATGAACAAACAAACAAAAAACAAAGAAAATGTTTTGCATATACAAGGGGAGTGATCAGGATTGAAAGGCAGAGCCCACCCAGATCCTGTTCTAAAAGTATGCCTGGCTAATAGAGCCTCAGGTGACGACGGACATGTTCTGTATCTGTGCTGTTCAATGTGGCCTCTACTAGCCACTGTGGCTATCTAGTACTGAGGAACTAGACTTTTAATTTTACTCAATTTTAATCACTTTAAATTAAAATTTTAAATGCCACAAGTGACTAGTGGGTACTGACAGTGAAGCTCTAGAGTGGCTTTCTCTGAAGAGGAGGGGGGCCATGGAAGCTGCAGGGTTGACTCTGAGACCATTAGCTTCGTAGGCAGTGAAAGCTACTCTCATAGTTGGCAACAGGTTGACAATCAGCCTCATTATTTGATATTGTAAGTTTTATCTTTTTCTGTATCTTTTTAGGCATTTTGATGGAAATTTGGAAGTAACTAAGTGAAGGAATGTTAAACACCATTTGAGAAGATGTGATGATTAATTTTAGGGGACAACTTGACTGGGTTGAGGGATACCTTGATGGCTGGTGAAGTATCGTTTCTGGGTATGTCTGCTTTCAGACAGTGCTTTCAGGGGAGATTGCTGTGAGTCAGTGGACTGAGAAAGGATTTCCAGCTCTCAATGTGGGGGTATTACCCAATTAGCTGGGAGCCCTGGTTGGGACAAACATGGGGAAGAATGGGGATACTCACTCTCTGCTCTTGCCCTCTCCCTTCCCTGCTTTTTCTCCTCCTGTCCTTGGACATCAGACTCTAGGTTCTTCAGCTTTTGGACTCTGGGACTTGCACTTGCAGTCTCCCAGGGGCTCTTGAGCCTTCGGGCATAGACTGAGGGCTTCGTCTTTGGCTTCTCTGTTCCTGAGGCTTCCAGAGTTGGACCAAGCCTTGCTACTGGTTTCTTCTGTTTTCTAGCTTGCTGGCAGCCTATGGTGATACTTCTCTACCTCTGTGTTTGTGTGAGCCAATTCCCTGATAACCCACCCTCATACATATCTTGTTGGTTTTGTCTCTCTGAAGAACCCTAACTCAGAGCAGATGTCTAGCATACTCTTTTCCCATCCTTTTCTTCCTTCTTTCTATAAGTTTGTAAACAATGGAACATATCTTTCAGCAAACTTTTATAATCATGCATCTTTCCATTTTGGCCCCCTTTGGGAGTTCAATTATATTATGTCTAGGAAAATGGGTGTTGAGTTTGTTATAGCAGGTGAATAGGAGAGTGCATAGAGAAGAAATACTTTGAAATTTTCAGTCCAGAGGCTGTCTTCTTAGCCATTTTACAGTATTATCTTCTTCCTTAAGGGTATTTTAAAATGAAAGAATATTTGAGGGATCTAATTAAACTGAAGAGCTTCTGCACAGCAAAAGAAACTATCATCAGAGTTAACAGGCAATGTACAGAATGGGAGAAAATTTTTGCAGTCTATCTATCTGACAAAGGGCTAATGTCCAGAATCTACAAGGAACTTAAATTTGCAAGAAAAAAACAACCCCATTAAAAAGTGGGTGAAGGATATGAACAGACGCTTTTTTTAAAATTATACTTTAAGTTCTAGGGTACATGTGTACAACATGCAGAAAAGAAGACATTTATATGGCCAACAAACATATGAGAAAAAGCTCATCATCACTGGTCGTTAGAGAAATGCAAATCAAAACCACAATGAGATACCATCTCACGCCAGTTAGAATGGTGATCATTAAAAAGTCAGGAAACAGCAGATGCTGGAGAGGATGTGGAGAAATAGGAATGCTTTCACACTGTTGGTGGGAGTGTAAATTAGTTCAACCATTGTGGAAGACAGTGTGGCAATTCCTCAATGATCTAGAATCAGAAATACCATTTGACCCAGCAATTCCGTTACTGGGTATATACCCAAAGGATTATAAATCATTCTACTATAAACACACATGCACACCTATGTTTATTGCAGCACTATGTACAATAGCAAAGACTAGGAACCAATCCAAATGTCCAAATAGTGATTGTCTGGATAAAGAAAATGTGGCACATATACACCATGGAATACTATGCAGCCATAAAAAGAATGAGTGCATGTCCTTTGTAGGGACATGGATGAAGCTGGAAACCATCATTCTCAGCAAACTAACACAGGAACAGAAAACCAAACACCGCATGTCCTCACTCATAGGTGGGAGTTGACCAGTGAGAACACATGGACACAGGGAGGGGAACATCACACATTGGGGCCTGTTGGGGGGTTAGGAGCCAGGGGAGGGAGAGCATTAGGACAAATACCTATTTCATGCAGGGCTTAAAACCAAATGACGGGTTGATGGGTGCAGCAGAACACCATGGCACATGTATACCTATGTAACAAACCTGCATGTTTTGTACATGTATCCTAGAACTTAAAGTAAAATAAATAAATAAATAATACTTGATTTATGTTTTCCATGATGGGAATGAGTTTTTAGGGAAGTCACCTTGTAACACATTTATCAACTAATTGGTTAATTGATTAATTAGGTAATCAATAAACATGATTAACTTCTGTTCTATGGAGGTCTCTGTGCTACTTACTCTGCAAGAGAAAAAGGGGATAAAGTGATAGAGACTGAGGATAAGTTTTCTTTGATTTTTTAATTAAAGTGAAGGTCCAAGAGAGATAAAAATTAAATAACACTGTGTTAAGCATAATGATGTTATGGAAAAGAATGCAAGTGGATGAAATTTGGACAGCCCTAGGAAATCTGGGGCATATGGTTGTTATGTGCATTGAAACAATTCTTAAAGAACTTGATGCATCAGCTGATGAAATAAAAATTATGCACAAAAAAGTAGGCGGCCTATCCAAGGAGAAATGCTGAGCACTAGCAGATTAAACTGATTTATTTTAAAAACTGTTAGTTTTGGCCGGGTGCAGTGGCTCACACCTGTAATCCCAGTACTTTGGGAGGCTGAGGTGGGTGAATCACTAGAGGTCAGGAATTTGAGACCAGCCTGGCCAACATGGTGAAACCCCATCTCTACTAAAAATACAAAAATTAGCCGGGTGTGGTGGCGGGCACCTCTAATCGCAGCTGCTTGGGAGGCTGAGGCACGAGAATCACTTGGCTTCTGGTGGCAGATGTTGCAGTGAGCCGAGATTGTACCCCTGTACTCCAGCCTGGGTGATACAGTGAGACTCAGTCTCAAAATAAAAAAAAGAAAAACTGTTAGTTTCATGTTATTTTTTAGACCAACTTTATCTAAACAAATAACTTTAAAAAAGTTATTTGGTATCCCTTCACCTTCTCTTCCTTATAATTATCTCACATTTGTACCCATAATGTTTTCTTAATGAAAGTAAAGATCTAGAGTAAATCAAAATGAATGCTATGTTGGATTCTTTCATTTCACACAAACATATTGTATCCACTACATGCCAGCCACTGGGCCAGGTCCTGGTTGAGGGAAGAGATGCCCTTCAATTGGACAACACTGCAAAAACTGAGAATGGATTTATACTTAATAAAAGTGGTTGCTGCTGCAGAGAAAAAAGAAAGTGTGAGTGAGAAATGAGAAGGACTAGTTGTCACAATAAGACTAATGTATTATTCTGAAGTGCAATTGGAAAGTTTCGGTGTCATTTAAGTTCTTAAAGACCTTTATTTTGTCTGCTTTTGCCTTGGTAAGCCTTAGTGTCAAAGTGAAGCAATTTTATGTTTTCATAAAGGAGTGAATGGAGGGGAAGGAGATGCTTCAAGGTCAATCACACCAATTCTGCTTCCCCAACCTCCGTGGTAAGGGCTGTCAATTATTAAATGTTTGAAAAGGTTTGCTCTGACTGTAGCTTTCTCTGTGTTGCTAGTCAGTGCTTCTAAAGCTCTTGAGAAACAATATGATACAATACGATGTTTTTTTTTTTTTCCTGAAAAGGGGGAACTAATAATCTTGTTAACTAATACATTTTTTTTTGCCATTATTGATTTGTCAAAGGATCCGTGTGTCTGCTCTTCAGCATCCCCTAGGGAGAGTCCACGTTATTTCTAAAAAGACAGGAGAGAAGGTGGGAGAAAAAAACGTGCAGATCAAAAGGCCTCAGAAAAAAACAAAGTGGGATGAAATACTGGGCTTTACTCTGTACAACCTAAGCATTTTCTATCTTTGATGAGTCAAGGTATCCTTATTTTTTTATTCTTGTGGTTAGTGATGGTGGAGAGAGGAATACAAATGGCTGGCTTGTTTCTACAGAAAGAGGAGTATAGTTCAAAGTGGATTAAGGTGGGCAGTTTAGGGTCAACATGTGACAGGACTGGTCAATGCTAGGGTGGGCAGTGGTTGGAGGATGACCCCTAATGCATCAAAGACTGAGAAAGATTTCAAAACATGAATTAATTGCAAAGGTTCTGGAAGGCAAGTTGAGATTTGGATTTTATTCTCAGTCCTAGCCTTAATTTTGCAAGCCTGGTCTAAGTCACAGTAACCTGTCATGTGTGTGCTGTATTAGACTATGAAACAGAGTTTGTGAACGTGTCACTACATTTTCCTGTTACACTTGATTTTTCCTTCTGGCTTTTACTGATCTCACTCCAAGTCTTCTTCTCTCGAAAACGATGGTGGGCTGTTCTTTCCTCTCGAGTGGCCACTGATGTAACCACTCAGGGGTGGCCCAACCTTAGGCTAAACAGTGAACTATGGCAGGCTTTCAGATGGAGGAATCTTCCCAGAGATGATAATTGTTGGCTGAGACAAATAGGCTTAATCTCTCACAAATTTGAACTAATACATCCACAGGGACATTGTTAATCGGTGATGGTTGCTGAAGCTAAAACGTGTAGTAGTCCTGGTTGATGTGGTCTTTCCATGAGCTGGTTGTTTGCAACCAAATGAACCTGAGCAATAGAAAGACCTAGTAAAAATTTATTTAATTTCTTATCCTTTGGTTCCTACATTAGTCAATGAAATTTGTATACTCACTTTTTTCCCTTTATGAACATTTTACTAGAACAGCATTTCTCAATGTTTTTAATCTCGAGAACTCTTTATACTCTTAAAAATGGAAGGTCTGAAAGACCTTTTGTTTATATGCATTATATCCATCAATATTTACTATATTAAAGTTAAAACTGATAATTAAAAATATTTTATTTATTTAAAAATAAAAAACTCATTATATGGTAATATAAAAATATGTTCTTTAAGCAAAGAAAATCCTATCTAGCAAAACAATACTGAATAGGGTAGGCATTGCTTTATTTTTGCAAATATTTTAAGTGTCTGAACTGATAAAAGACAGCAGGATTCTCAAATGCATATTTAGTCTGTTGCAATATGTCCTATTGATTGAAGTTTATGAAGAAAATTCAGGCTAACACAGGCTAAAGGGAGAAAAAAAGGAGAATTTTAATAGACTTTTCAGATAGTTGTGGATATTTTCCTTTATTATACCTAAATTTGACAAGTTATAGTTTTTTTTTTCTTTTGAGACGGAGTCTTGCTGTCGCCCAGGCTGGAGTGCAGTGGCGTGATCTTGACTCACTGCAAGCTCCGCCTGCCGAGTTCACGCCATTCTCCTGCCTCAGGCTCCCGCCACCACACCTGGCTATTTTTTTTTGTATTTTTAGTACAGACGGGGTTTCACGGTGTTAGCCAGGATGGTCTCGATCTCCTGACCTCGTGATCCGCCTGCCTCGGCCTCCCAAAGTGCTGGGATTACGGGCGTGAGCCATTGCGCCTGGCTGACAAGTTATAGTTTCTTAAAGATTAGTTACAAATAAATTCTAAAACCATATCAATGAACTTTTTGTACTCTGTCATGTAAAGACCCATTAGGCTACACTACACTTTGAATGGTCTTTTTATCCATACTTGACTTTGTAATATTATGTCTTGATCATTTGGAAAATGTTGGTTCAGCAAATTATACAGATCTTCAAAATGCTGACATAATTCTAAAATATAAAAAAGTCACTTTCAGCATTGATATCAGAAAAATCTCTAAATCTTGGGAAGTTGTCAAACTCATTATGGCAGGCAAATGTTTTCCATAATACCAATTTTTGATAGAAAGTTTAAGTATTATCATTAGCAACAAATACAATTGGTTTTCCTAGAAGCAACAGGCTTCTTTCATTCTTTTTTTGAGAAAATACTTTGCAAATATCCAAGTCCAGATAATCTTTATTTGCCTGCCGTCATTCTTTCTGATAAAATTGGTGTTCCAGGAAGAAATAGCTAGTTCAGGTTAAAAATCAATTGCACAACAGTTTCCCTCAAGACAACAATTGTACTTAGATATGCGTACTTCCCGTTTTGGCACACAAAGTATTAAAGAGTGTATCTCAAGGGTTGAGATTTAATAATACCAAAAGTCTTGCTTCCTCAAGGACATTCTTAAGTGAAACTGGCTTTTTTTTTTTTTTTTCCAAATACATGTTGTGCCTTGATTTTGTAAGGTACTGGCAGTTCTGTCCACCATTACTTTTGCATCATCAATGCAAATATCAACACAACAAAAAGGAAAATAATGTCTTAGTATTATTATGAAAATAATTTTGACCCTGTGGACCCTCTGAAAGTGTTTCTGCAGACAGAGTTACTGTAAGTTTCCTGGGGACCCTTGGTTGGGCTCTGTGTGCCACATTTTGAGGACTGCCGCCTTAGAGGGTAAGTATAGGTTTTATAGTACACTGGTCCTTAAGCTTTTGTGTCTGTATCACACTTTCCATTACTGGAGATTGGAGGACACAAATGAAGGGATTAAATAAAGCAAACACTAGATTTTACAAACGCACATTACTGAAAAGTTAAAAGAGATACTAAGAGGTTAAATGGACTTCCTTGAGGATTCTGCTTTGATCTTTCCTAAACCACTCTGTAATTTTAAGTCAATAATTTGCCAAGTGCTCCATGAACAGAGAATATGGCCTCATAAACTTAGGAGTAAGATTGTCTGCCAGTGGGAGAAAGAGAATTAGTGTCAAACAAACAAACACACATATTTCAGATTCATGTAGTTTATGCTTTGGGGGCTTGGGGGAAAAAGCTGCAGAATTACAAAAAAATGTGAATTTTGTGCTGTGGAAGTATTAGTAGAGAAAGAAAATGATTAAACAAGTAGGGAAATAATCACAGTGCAGTCAAAAGAAAAAAGTTTTCTAAATTCTAAGTGGTCTTAAAGCCTAGGAATGAATTCTAAAAGACTGGGTGGGTAGTTAAGGTTTGGAGGGGAGGGAAGGTTAACTTGAGCTCATTAATTAGCTCATGCTGGTTAAATTTACAATGTTAGAAAAAGGAGCCCTTAAAATAACACATTATAAGAAAATGCCAGTACAACAGTGTATTCATTAGAGAAAAATGTCAAATATGTGGGGGAATGTTAACATTTTATTTAAAAGAATGGCTTATTTTAATGTATATAATTATATCTAGACTATGGAAATGGTTATTTTTTGTTGTTTTGAAAAATAAAAGATCCTTGAAGTGACATTCATCCTATTAAAACTGTTAATAGGATGAATGTCACTTCAAGGATAAGTGAAAACCACAGAATGTGGCATTCATACAAAGCTAGTTCTGTCCTCACTCTGGAAATAGAAGATATTTTGGAAAAATCTTACTTCATAATAATATTTTATGGGAGAAAACTATAGCCTATTTGTATACTTTGTTCCATTGTAAAGTATAATTCTGTAATAGTTTTGCTACTATAGCCATGTAAAATTTTCCTGTCTTTCCCATCCAAAAGAACTGCCATAATCCACAGTGGCTTCAATATCCAAAGAATTTCTCACACCATTAGTGATAATGGCACACATTATAGTCATTAAAAAGAATGACGTACAATATACTCATAGACTGAAAAATTAAATTGTATGCATCTCACAGAAACAAATTTTATATGCATATATGTCAGTAATGCATTTATGTGTATATATATATATATATATATTTATACCAAATATTAATCGTGGTTATCTCTGATAGTTAGCAAAGGTGGTAGGATACAATTATAGATAACCTTCACTTTTCACTCTTTATTTCTGTGATATTTGATTTCTTCCAAGTATGCATTCCTTAAAAATTCAGGAAAAATCACAGAAAAAAAAAATAAAAGGAACATTGCATTTTGCTTATAGTAGAAAATTTGAAAAGCCAAAAAAGTTTTTGAGAGGAACACAAAAACCTTCATCAAGTTAGAAAGATAAGTTATATAAAAATAACTAGAATTCAAGATACAGTCATACATTTATTAGTATTCCAGTGATATGCTTTGGCATCAGAAACTATTTCTAACTATAAGAGTAGAAATAACCTTATACCACCTTGGAATCAGGGTGCCAGGGACAAAATTCCACTCCAACATTATTTGTTGTCCTTATGAATGAATAAGGGTATAAAGTAAGGATAGAAAAGTCAAATGCTCAGGTAGGTTTCCATTTATGCTACTGGTAAACTTCTTGTTTGTCTTTAAGGAGAACCCCACTATGAAGCCGGTCAGATGGGGAGACAGCACTTCCATTCTCTTTAAATGACAGAAATGTCTAATTTCTGAGACTCTCTGTCTTGTGGAGCACTGTCGTCTTCATGGACACAGGCAGGATGGCAAGTAAGTGAAAGGCAAGGACAGTATGTACTCGAAAGTCTTCATCTACATAAAAGCAAGAGGAGAAAGGGCCTCTGAGCATTATTTGCTAAATGGTCTGTTATCATTTGTCCCCTCCAAATCTCATGTTGAAATTTGACCTCTCATGTTGGAGGTGAGGCCTAGTGGGAGGTATTTGGGGCCTCCCATTCATTGGGGAGGATCCCTTATGAATGGCTTCCTGCCATTCTCATGGAATCCAGTGAATTCTCCCTCTTAGTTCATGTGAGATCTGGTTGGTTAAGAGTCAGGCACCTGCCTTCCCTCACTGTCTTTCAGCCATGTGATGCTGCTTTCCTTCACCTTCCACCTTGAGTGGAAGCTCCATGAAGTCCTCACCAGATGCAGATGCTGGCGCCGTTCTTGTTTTATAGCCTGCAGAGCCATGAGCCAAAGAAATCTATTTTATTTATAAATTACCCAGCCTCAGGTATTTCCTTTACAGCAACACAAATGGACTAAGACATGGTCATGACAAAGGCTCCCACAGAAAAGTGGTCTGGCCTTCTCCAAAACTGAGGGCAGCTGGGAGGCATAAACAGAAAAGGACATTGGACAACACTGGGTTCAGCCTGAGAGACTCTCCTCGCTAGAGAAGCAGATTTTCAGTTGTCCAATCAAGCTTCTAAAGAAAGAGGGGCTCATTTGTCAGACTATTTTGTCTATAACTAGGGTAGACATATATGCCAATTTCCCCAAGGCAGTCTTGATTAGCTTCTATTTTTTGGCACAATTCTGAACAGTGTCACCTCTTTTATTCTAAAATGTTTTCTGAAATAAAAATGATTCTTATGGCCGAACTGCTCTTCTGTTCTTATGGTTGAACTGTTGAGGAAAACAACATCCTGGTCATGGCAGACTCTTGACTGTGTTGGCAAAAGAGTCATTCCCAATCAGCTTGCCTTTTGTCACGTTTCGTTACAGAGGCCAGGAAAATGAAATACTTTTGCAGCCACCCTTGAAGCCAGGATTGGCCATGCTAAGTACTTTTGGCCAGAGAGTATTTTCTGGGGAATTTTACAAATATTTTGGTACTGACTTCTCTTCTTCCTGTTTTGAGTGAGGACATGATACTTGGAGCAGCAACAGTCACCTTGAAACTCTGAGTGAAGGGCCAAAACAGTTTCAAAGACCAAAGTCCTAACAGTATTGAGCTGCTAATCCTATGCCAACAGTCAGCTAATCCAAGAACAGATTACAACTTTATTGATTTAAGTTTCTTTTAGGTTGGTTTTCTGTTACTTGCAGCTAACATAATTCCCAATGTACACAATGAGTTATTTTCTTCCTTTACTTTAGATTATTCAATCGGTTGACTTAGGCCTGGAAATCAACCTCTCATTTTGGCATGTAGCTCACTGCCTTTGGGGACATTAAATATATTCTTTGACTATCTCCCATTACAGGTACTGTGTATAAATACTGAAACAAAACAATGGAAAAAGCAAATAGGAAATAGAGTGAGAATCAGGGGAAATGAGGGGAAGCAACAAGTTTATCTTCTTTAGATAGTTCTTATTTTGGAGACAGGATATTTATTTCCTGCGAGCTCTAAGGACTGTGCATTTAGCAAGGACCATTCATTTTTCATCTTCATCACTAATGTCTTAAGGGAGGGAAAGATAAATCTGAGTGTCATCAGGACCACAGTTGCTAATTAAGTCCTCTCCAAAGACCCATTTGGATGCCTCAGCATACGTGATAAAAAAGATTACCCCCAATGATGTCATGTTTTTCCAGGCATCAAAAGAACCCCAAATTACCTTGTGTTAACAAGAGTGGTTGGAGAAAGCTAAGATACCACTACAATCTCCCCTTACCCTCTGCATAGTGCTGGCTAAGTGGTATGGTCCTGATTTTCTGATAATTACTACTTTAAGGAGATGGTATTTTGTTGCAGTGTCACTGAGGAAACAGAATTCCAATCATAACAGGCCCCGAAGCAATTTTAGTGCTGCAAACCAACCCCAAATAGAATTCACTTGAACCTTGCCAGAAATAGGAATATCACTTTCTTGAAGCTCAAGGGGAGAGAAAAGTAATTTGGGAAACAGACAGTACATTGCAAGGTTCTCCTTTGCCTTCGCGATGTTCATATGTCCACTGAGTCTGACTGGCAATTTAAAGAAATCTGTTTATTTTATTCTGTGTTTTTCCAAAGGATTTCCTCCCATTTTTCCTAGCTCCATTTCTTAACCCACATGGAGAACCTGGCAGGAACTTATCAGGGTTGGTTCTTAGTCTGGTCCTATTCCCACAACATTCCCTGACAAAATCAAGCCAAAATGATACCAGAATCCATCTATGAGATGAAGTAAGAGTGTCTTTCAGTTCACTTTCAGACAGCTGGATTCCAGCTTTAATGGCTGGTGAGCCAGCAGAACAGATAGACTGTTTTTTGTTTGTTTGTTTGTTTCAGACATGGTCTCGCTCTATCACCCAGGCTGGAGTACAGTAGTGTAATCACAGCTCACTGCAGCATTGACCTTCTGAACTCAAGCTATCCTCCCACCTCAGCCTCCCAACATGCTGGGATTACAGGCGTAAACCACCATGCATAGCCTTTAGGACTGTCTTTTTAACCTGAAAGCTAGATGGACACTAACAAAGATTGTCCTGTGTTTCTTTTGTGTGTGTGTGTGTGTGTGGAGGGGGAGCACTTTCATTTAGATACACAGATGATTTCCCTAAAGAAAGGATATCAGATCAGCAAATGGCCTGTTTTTATGAAATTTACTCTTAAGAAATGGATGTAAATATCTAAAAGTTTTCCAAATCTGGTCATGGAAGATGTAGCCCATTTAGCCCAAAGTTTCTCTCACCTCGTCTTCCACTAGTTAACTTTGTTTTTCAGGAAACATTCAGTTAACAATCAGTGAATTTTCTAAGCTGATTTACAGGTCTAAGCAACATACTCCTATGAGAATCTGACTTTCTGCTTGGTTAAAATGGAATAAAGCATTTACAATTTTGGATAGCCCCTGCTTAGACTAAGGGGTTGTAGAATTGTTCTATGTTATTGTAGGCTGCTAGCCCATGAAGATTAAGAATGAGATTCACTTGGCAATATCTGACCAAATACCAGAATGGAACAGGCCAATCGCAAGGGTAAAATCAAGTCCTGTTTCAGCAGCAGGTCCAACAGGGACAAGGAAGTAAATTATTTCAATTTTGCTCCAGGATAAAAGCAAACATATATTTCATTGATTTTTTGCAGGGCTCAAGGGTGGTATTCAACAATTATTTCAGTTTCTACAGCACATTTCTATTATTAGCTGCATATCTATAAAATCATCAGATCATTGGAAGGTAATTACTTTCTATATGGCAGATGGAGTTCTATTAGGTTTTCACTGAGGCATCAATAAATAATGACACAATTTCTCAATAAAAAGAACTCATTGGTAAATTTTCCAAGACAGCTATTTTCTTGCTCGCTGAAGACATGACAAGCAATATAAGTTGAAATAGAAACTAAATTTGTCCTAATTATATCTATGTATTCTAGGAGCTTATCTCCCAAACTGCTTACCATTATTTCTCTGTCCATCTGAATTACTAATGGAAACTAGGAATAGGTAAAATACTGAGGTTGAGTTGCTTAAGATAATAAAAGTTAAGATTTACTGGCAGGTGGTGAAGGAAGGGGATTTGGTTTGGATCTGTGTCCTCACCCAAATCTCATGTTCAAATGCAATCCCTAATCTGGAGGTAGGGCCTGGTGGGAGGTGATTGGATCATGTGGGGCAGGGTGGGGAGGTGGGTGGTTTCTCATGAATGGTTTATCGCCATCCTGCAATGCTGTTCTTGTGTTATAGCTCTGTGAGATATGGTTGTTTAAAAGTATGTAGCCCCTCCCGCACCTCTCTCTATATTTCTTCTGCTCCAGCCATGTAAGATGTGCCTGCTACCCCTTCACCTTCTGCCATGATTGTAAGTTTCCTGAGGCCTCCCCAGAAGCAGAAGCCACTATGCTTCTTATGTAGCCTGCAGAACCCATGAGCCAATTAAACCTCTTTTCTTTATAAGTTACCCAGTCTCAGGTATTTCTTTATTGCATTGCAAGAACAGATTAATACAGAAGGGGTCAAATGATTCAGGAAAGTGGGAATAGGATAGTGGGTACACCACTTAGAGCCAGAAAACCCAACAGTTTTCTGTGGGAGAACCCAGAAGACACTCAGTTTAATCAAGTAATAAGAAGGTGTTGCTGGGAGGGGCACTGGAACCACTGAGAGGCTCAGATGCTATTAAAAAGTTGGGCTCCTAAAAGCAATGGGGTGATAAAAATCTGAAATATTAGAGACCAGATGGCATTTTAACCCTTGGAAGAAAGATACAAACAAATATCACAAGTGACAAAACCAGAGTGGCAGCCAGGGGTCTCAATCTGCAGAAAGCTTGGAGATGCTGAATGGGACACTGTATTCCTAGAGGCAGAAGAGTGAGGCAGCCGAAAGGATACTACTTAATTTATACAATCAAAAGAAACCAAGGATGGATGATCAGGAAACTAAGGGCAATCACCTCAATAAAAGTCATGATCTGTTGCTCAGTTTTTGAACTTGGGCCAACTCTCAGACTCTAAACCCATTGACTGAAGGAGAGGCCAGCATCCTATAAGGAAACACACTGCAATACCATGTAACCCTGTGTATCTTTCCCCAAATAGACCTATGGACATTTACTAGGAAAGCATGCACTGGGGAAAGGAGGACACCCAGACTTGTGAGGATTGTTGGGCACACAGTCTGACTTTATTAGTACCTGGAGACTCAAAGTGGCACCCTGACCCCCAGTGGGTGGTAGATGGCGTCTTGACTCAGGACTGGCTAACTGTGAGTCCATCTAGCCCATGGACCTATGAAGATGCTATTTCTTTTGTCCCCTAAAGTATAATTGGAAGGGCCAGACTTAGTAGCTGGCAGAACGCTCACATTGGTTCCTTGACCTGGGGGGTAAGAGAGCTCATAGAAGTGAAGGCGAAGTGAAAGGCTCTGAATCTGACCCCTCTTCCCAATTTATCCCTGGCCCAGATAGTGAATCAAAGTAAATACCATGTCCTGCAATCTTGGACATTTTTAACGCTGAGGAAAGATTAATGCCACTCCTTAAAATACCTAAAGAATGCAAGGATGGTGGTCTCTGTCAAATTTAGTGAAATTGCATTTCCCCTGTAACAATCAAGGCCCTGAGACCTGCAGAGATTGCAGAGGCAGGAAATAGAAATTTCCCAAGTGAATCACTGGAGAAGTCCACTAGTCTGATCCCTGCAGAAACCAGGTGGTTCAACTGCTGCAAACAAGCAAGTAGTAATCTCAATTGCAGCTGCTGTGCTGGATGCAGCACTTTTGCTGGAGCAGATTAACACAGCCTCTGGCATAGGATATGCACACATTTGCCTAGCACATATATTACTTTTTGTCTCTCAGGAAGGAGACACATAAGCAGTTTTCATTCATATGAGACATAGGAGAGTGTATTTTCATAGTCTTTCCCCAGGTCTGTGTTAACCTTTCCACCTTCGGTCATGATGTGTAGTCCAAAGGGATCTGTAATCATCTGTAAATTCTGTAGAACATCAGATTCATTCGCCATGTTGATGACATAGTCATTGAGCTAGATGCCAAGAAGTGACAAATACTTGGTAAGACACATGTGCTTCCAAGGATGGGTGATAAACCTTTGGAAATTCAGGGGCCTACCACCCCAGTGAAGTTTGTAGGGGTCTGGGTCTGCTGCCTTGACGGAGTGACAGAAAGGTTTCTCAGAGACACAGCCGAGGTGCCAGCTTGGAGATGACCCCCTTAGAAGATGGGACACCATTTTCCAGGATATGTCTGGTCACCAGACCATCCATCTAGTGGTGAAGGCCAGGAATTCAAGACTAGCCTAGGCAACATAGTGAGACCCCGTCTCTACAAAAAAATTTAAAAAGAATTTAGCCAGGCATGGTGGTGTGCTCCAATAGTGCCAGCTACTCAGGACGCTGAGGTGGGAGGATCACTTTAGCTCAGGAGTCCAAGGTTGCAGTGAGCTATAATTGCTCCACTGTACTCCAACCTGGGTGACAGAGCAAGACCCCATTTCTAGAAAACATAATAAAAAAGAAGTGAATAATAGTGGTATAAGATGTGCACTGTAATAGATACTGGGATGCTCTGCCCAGATCCCCTCTTCAGGACTGAGATATCCATCCTTCAACTGCTGGAAATATCAGCTGCTGATAGCTCACAGCTCATCTCTTGATGGGAATTGTACTCAGCCACAAGTAACTGCCTTACCCAGGTTTATGCTGCATATACCATCAGATGTTTACCAGTAACAAATTACTGGTGGTTCCCGGATTAAAAATCACATGTCTGTTTGGGACGTACTGTAGGGACATGCTAGTTCCAGATCTCAATGTAAGATCAACCACAATACTAGCTGCATTCACACTACAGTTCAGCCTCTCCCTCTGCCCATTCCTGCCTTCCTTATAGGTTTAACTCTTCTGAAATCACTTCCCAGTAAAACTGCACATATGTCTCAATTCCAGGTTTTGTTTTCCGGGGAGCCCAGTCTAACAAATGTTAATGCTTTGCATACATTATCTCATACTGTAGGAAAAAGATTCAAAATTGTCCCTGCCTCTCCCTGATACCTAGATTCTCAAAATTCATTAGTTATTTGGCAAATAATGAGAGATTATAATTGCCATGGGCCTAGAAGAAATACTGCTTCTGCAGTAATTTGCTCAAAACTGCTGCAGGATTGTGGTTCTGGGGAAGATAAAAATTTCCCTTGGTTGATCATTTGAGGAAAGGCTGATTCAGCAAAGGTCTAATTATAAAATGAGAGGGAGGGATCTCACAGTGGTTAAAATAATGTTCAGCATGACTTACAGCCAATAACAAGGTGTGCTGATGTCATCAAGCAAGGGACAGTTTTTTCCTGTTTCTGAGGTCTGATAGAAGCCTGTTGGAGTTTTAAATGTGGTCTCATCCAACTCACCCACTTATTTGCAGATTGGGGTTATGTTGATAGAAAACCTTTTTTGAACCACATATTAGGGACAGAATTTCAGCTATTACTGCTGTAACATCTATTTCAGCTATTACTGCTGTAACAACTACCCCCAAACTTAGTGGGGTAAAACCTTAGGCTCATACATTCTGTGGGTCAGTAATTTGGACAGAGCACAGTTAGGGCAGCTTGTTTCTGCTCTACATTTTCTGGTGCCTAAACTAAGTCACTAAAAATGTTACAGAACAAGGCTGGGCGTGGTGCCTCATGCCTGTAATCCCAGCACTGTGGGAGGCCGAGGCAGGTGGATCACCTGAGGACAGGAGTTGGAGACCAGCCTGACCAATATGGTGAAACCCTGTCTCTACTAAAAATACAAAACTTAGCTGGGCATGGTGGTGTATGCCTGTAATCCCAGCTACTCTGGAGGCTGAGACAGGAGAATTGCTTGAACCAAGGAGGCGGAGGTTGCAGTGAGCCGAGATTGCACCACTGCACTCCAGCCTGGGTGAGAGTGAGACTTCCTCCCAAAAAAAAAAAAAAAAGTTACAGACCAAACCGGGGTCTGCTTGGCTGGTGCAGTAAGATCATATATCTACATTGAGGTTTGCATTGGTAGAAAGAAAGGTGTTTATTTGCAGAGCTCCAAGAAGAAAGGATCAGACAGTTAATGCTTAAATCCTGAACTCCCCAATGACTGGGAGGTAAGGGTTTTTAAAGACAGGTAAATTTCAGGAAAGCAGAAATTGGAGGCAAAATTATAAATCAATACATGGAGGGTACACATTGGTTTTGGCCTAAAAAGGTGGAATATCTTGAAGTGGGGGCTTACAGGTCATAGGTAGCTTCAAAAATTTTCTGATTTGCAATTGGTTTAGGATGATAAGCTTTGTTTAAACATTTGGGGTCAGCAGAAAAGAATACTGGCCCCAGCTCACAGGTGTGAGCTCCAAGCCCCTCAGGAAGAAAAAAGAATCACAGTCAGAGTTCAGTCCCCAAATTCTCTCTTTCCTGAGGTCTCCCTGCTGATGGATCCATTTGGTGGGAGTCCACGTTTCTGAAATACAAGACAGGGACATATGTTAAGATGTGATCTTTAGTTTCTGTACTGGAACCAAATATCTTGTGACTCTAACTTCCTTGGCTATTGACTTAAGCTACTATTACCTTTTTCCTTATCAGGTTGCTTGTTTACTTTTCAAGGCTGGCTAGGTGCTTGGAATTTTCCTTGAAAGAAATCAAGATTTTCCTTTATTTCCATGCCTGGAGTGGGGAGCTGTAGGCCCCTAAGAAGGGGTCTCGGCTCCATCTTGAAGTTGGAGTGACTCAATAGCTGGATGCTAGAAATATCTGGAGCACGTCACTCACATGTCTGGTGGTTGATGCTCACCTTTGCCTGAGACCTCAGGTGGGCTGTCTGACTAGAGTATTTACAGGTGGTGTCTTCATTGAGTCTCTTTGTGTGGTAGTTTGTGCTTCCTCATGGCATGGAGACTGGGTTTTGTGAGCGAGTGCCCCAAGAGAACAAGGTAGAAGTGAATGGTGTTTTAATGATCTAGCAGATAGGTTTATTTTTGTTGTACCCTATTGGTAAAAGCTACTGTAAAGTTTCACCCATATTCATCTGAACGAGAACCAGCAGACCCACCACTTAATGTGATGATTATGTGGTAAGAAGGGAGGTGAGATGGGAGTTGCTGTTGTGGTCAACTCTGGAAAATACTTTTCGCCACAGGTGGCTTACAAACGATATTAGTCCTTGAGATCTTCTCTGTTCCTTGTATTCTTATTCGGTTTGACTGACAGACTGGCTGTTAGGATGAAAGACTAAATTCTCCTTATGTATTTGTTGAAATGAACCAAATTGAATCTGTGGGATTCCCAAAGGCCATGAAAAAAGCAAATGCTCGTGGTGAGGAAAAATGACATGACATTTTGCTCCTCAGTCCTGTTATGATTTGTGTTGCTCAGGGCTCCAATCCAAACTCCGGGGAATAACAGAGACCCGGAAAATGGGGACCCTAGTGCTGACATATGTCTGGGAGGGCAGAGTCTCTTCTGTGGAGGGCCTCGGGGGAGGTTACATATACAACACACCCTCCAGCAGAATTCAAGCCCTATTGAATGCTACTGCACTTCCTGTGAGAATGGAAGATGCTTTCTCTTTATAAAGGAGAGACAACTGCTTGAAATTACTGGGCCAGTAGTTAGGAGAGCTGAATTCTAGCTCTGGATCTTTCGTTTTAACAATTGCAAAGATATGAAACCAACCTTGACAGTTTAAGAGACCTAGGTTCTACCACCTGAAAATGGGGTTAGTGATCTCTAATATGAGATTTTATAGGATTATTGTGAAGCATAAACAAAATATACAAAATCCTAACAGTTGTAGGGCACTGTAAAAGTGAAGGTATCAAGAAAGGTTTACTTATTAGTTTTTATCCATGGTTAAAGTCTTCATTGGGTAGGGGTTCCTCAATATGCTGCCTTGTAATAGAAGTGCTTTTTGGGGGTATAACCAAGCTTAGTGAAGCTCTTCCTAACTACCAAGTGGTTGATCTTGAGCCTGATGTTAGCCTGCCTAATACTCACAGTACCAAAATAAGATTAATCCTTGCCAACCCTTTGCTGTACCTAGCTAAGCTCTTCCCACTGTGTGCCCAGATTTTCCTACTTAATGTGATCAGAATGAATTCATATTCATTTCCTGTTTGGGCTTATTTCCCACTGTGGCTAGGACATTGCCTTGATATAAGTCTTTCAACTTTTCATGTAGGCATTTAGTATTTTAAGATAATTCCAAAGACAGCTGTTGTCAGTAGATGATCCCAAATAGCTTTAAACTCTGATCCTTAGAGCAATGATAAGGAGGACAGGAGTTGGGAAAAAACCGATTTTCATGAGTCAACATAGCAACTTTATAAATTGAGTCATACCGTGTGAATATCACTACTGTACCAAAATAGAGAAAGAAAATACTGCCATGTCATCTGCCTCTCTTGTGCCTAAGCACCCTCCTCTGTCTCTCCTTCTGCCAAATGGAACAAAACCAGCATCTGAGAATGAGTAAACATCCTTAAGGCAATCAAGAACTAAATGTTCAGTCCATAGATGGAAAAGAGAAACAGTGGGTGCTGGAGAATGATCTTCCCGAAATCTCAATATAAATAAAATCTACACATAGCAACAATACTGGTTTATTGCTTTGGTGCAAAGAGGCATTGCACATTCCTGGGCAGGATATGATCACAGGTATGAGAGCCATGAGCTTTTCTTGAGATTCATGAAGACTTCTGAAGCTTTGGTCACCTGGAGTGTGTGGCATTTGGGGCCTGTTCTTGCTCATAGGCAATAATTTTCTATTTGTAAGTGAAAGAAAATGCTTTAGTTTTTGTTCCCCCAGATAATTTTATCTTGAGATAAAAGCAAGATAACAAACCTTGTCAACTTTCCTTAAGCAGAAATATCTCTGCCACCTTGAGGTACACCACTGCAAAGTTATAAATTCTGACTCTTAAGCAAGTATTTTTAAATGATTTATTGTTTTGTTCTACTTAGAACATCTGTAAACCAACATTTATCTTTATATAAACTGTTTCAAATTCTCTTCCACTAGACAGTATGGAGATTTCTCAAAGAGCTTAAAGCAGATTACCATTTGATCCAGCAATCCGGATCTACCCAAAGAAAAGAAGTCATTGTATCAAAAAGACACCTGCATGTGTATGTTTATCACAGCACAATTCACAATTGCAAAGATATGGAATCAACCTGGGTGTCTATCAGCTAACAAGTAGATAAAGAAAATGTGGCATGTATACACATGAAACACTACTAATCCATAAAAAAGAATGAAATAATATTTTTCACAGCAACTTGGATGGAGTTGGAAGCCATTATTCTAAGTGAAGTAGCTTCTCACTTATAGGTAGGAGCTAAGCTGTGGGTATGCAAAGGCCTACAGAATATTATAATGGTCAATGGAGACTCAGAAGTGCGGAGACTGGGAGGGCAGTGAAGAATGAAAAATTACCTATCGGGTACAGTGTACACTACTTGAGTGTGGGGTGCACTAAAATCTCAGACTTCACCACTATACAATTCATCTATATAACCAAAATCTGCTTGTACCCTAAAGCTAGTGAAATAAAAAGTAAAACAGTAAAATAAAAATTTGGGAGCCTAATTATTTCTTCATAGTAGGAAGAAATGACTTGATAACTGCAAATTTCACAATTAGCAGTGCTAAGTTAAAAAATTTTGTTTAAGGAAGGTAAATCTGATATGAGGTTGTACTTCTGATTCCTCACAAAATTCTTTTAATAATTCTGATGTATGTAGTAGCTTATATTTTTGGGACATTTACATTGTGTCAGGAAATTTTTTAAAAGTTTGATTTTATTTTTAATTGACAAGTAATAATTGTATATATTTGTGGGGTACAATGTGATGTTTCAATACATGTATGCATTGTGGAATGATCGTCAGGCTAATTAGCATATCTGTCATCTCAAATGTTTATCATTTCTTTGTAGTGAGAACATTTAAAATCCTCTCTTGCCAGGTGCGGTGGCTCATGTCTGTAATCCCAGCACTTTGGGAGGGCAAGGTGGGCAGATCACCTGAGGTCAGGAGTTTGACACCAACCTGGCCAACATGGCGAAACCCCATCTCCAGTAAAAATACAAAAATTAGCCGGGCGTGGTGACGGGTGCCTGTAATCCGAGCTACTTGGGGGTCTGAGGCAGGAGAATCGCTTGAACCAGGAAGGCAGAGGTTGTAGTGAGCTGAGATTGTGGCACTGCCCTCCAGCCTGGGTGACAAGAGTGAGACTCTATCTCAAAAAAATAAAAATAAAAATAAAATCCTCCCTTTTACCTCTTTTGAAATATACCATACATTATTATTAACTATAACACTGTGCTGTGCAGTAGAACACCAGAACTTCTTTCTTTTAACTGTAACTTCATACTTGTTGACCAGTGTCTCTTCTTTTCCTGTCCCACCCCAATCCCCAGCCTCTGGTAACCTCTATTCTATTGTCTACTTCCATGAGTCTGACTTTTTTTTTTTTGGGACAGAGTCTCGCTCTGTCACCCAGGTTAGAGTGCAGTGGCACGATCTCGGCTCACTGCAAGCTCCGCCTCCTGGGTTCACACCATTCTTCTGCCTCAGCCTCCCAAGTAGCTGGGACTACAGGCGCCTGCCACCACGCCTGGCTAATTTTTTGTAATTTTTAGTAGAGACGGGGTTTCACTGTCTTAGCCAGGATGGTCTTGATCTCCTGAAGTCGTGATCTGCCCGCCTTGGACTCCCAAAGTGCTGGGATTACAGAGTCTGACTTTTTTTGATTCCGCATATAAATGAGATCATATGGTATTTGTCTCTCTGTGCCTGGTTTATTTCCATGAGTCTGACTTTTTTTGATTCTGCATATAAATGAGATCATATGGTATTTGTCTCTCTGTGCCTGGTTTATTTCACTTAAAATACTGTCCTCTAGGTTCATCCACATTGTTGCAAATGACAGAATTTCCTGACTTTTCAAGGCCGAATTGTATTCCACTGTGTATATATATCACATTTTAAAACTCCACTCATCCATTGATAGACACCTAGGTTGATTCCATATCTTGGCTATTGTGAATAAAGCTGTAATGAACATGGAAATGCAGGCATGTCTTTGGCATACTGATTTCAATTCCTTTGAGTATATACCCAATAGTGGGATTGCTGAATCATACAGTAATTCTAATTTCAGCTTTTTGAGGAAACTTCATACTGTTTTCCATAATGGCTGCACTAATTTACAGTATCACCAACAGTGTTCCCTTTTCTCCATGTGCTGGCCAACATTTGTTATCTTTCATCTTTTTGATAAAGCTATTTTTACATGTGTGCAATAGTATATCACTGAGGTTTTAATTTGCATCTCTCTGATGATTAGTAATGTTGTGCATTTAAAAATATATCTATTAGGCCAGGCACAGTGGCTCACGCCTGTAATCCCAGCACTTTGGGAGTCCAAGGTGGGTGGATCACGAGGTCAGGAGTTCAAGACCAGCATGGCCAAGATAGTGAAACCCTGTCTCTACAAAAAACTACAAAAATTAGCCGGGTGCGGTGGCAGGCGCCTGTAATCCCAGCTACTCAGGAGGCTGAGGTAGGAGAATCGCTTGTATTGGGGCAGCAGAGGTTGCAGTGAGCTGAGATCGTGTCACTGTACTCCAGCCTGGGTGACAGAGTGAGACTTCATCTCAAAAAAAAAAAAAAAAAAAAAAAAAATATATATATATATATATATATATATGCCATTTCAATGTCTTCTTTTAAGAAATGTCTATTCAAGTCATTTGCCCATCTTTTCACTAGGGTATTTGTTTTCTTGTTATTGACTGAATGGAGTTCCTTATAGATTTTGGATATTAGCCCCTTTTCCAGTGTATAATTTGCAAATATTTTCTCCCAATCTGTGGGTTGTCTCCTCATCCTATTAATTTGTTTCCTTTGCTGTGTCTTTTAGTTGAATGCAAGTTCATTTGTCATTGCCTATGCTTTAGGGGTCCTAGCCAAGAAATATCTGCCCAGACCAATGTTATGGAGCTTTCCCCTATGTTTTCTTCTAGTTTCAGGTTTTATATTTAAGTCTTCAATCCATTTTGAGTTGATTTTTGTATATGGTGAGAGGTAGAGATGTAGTTTCATTCTTCTGCATATGAATATCCAGTTTTCCCATCATTATTTATGGAAGAGACTGTCCTTTCTCCATTGTGTGTTCTTATCACCATTGTTGAAAAAATTTAAAAATTTTGTGTAAATAAGGAAAGTAAAACTGATATCAGGTTGTAATCCTGATTCCTGAACAAATTCTTCCTGTAATTCTGATATAAATAGTATCTTATAGTTTTGGAGCATTTATATTGTGGCAAGTACTTAGTTAAGTTCTTAAATATAGTATTTCACTTACATTTCATTATAGCTCTATGAAGTAAGTGCTATAGTGCCATTTTACAGATGAGAAAATCAAGTTTCAGAGAGGTGAATAAACTCAGTCAAGGACACATACATAGTGACTGGCTGGGCCTAGATTTAAGCCTAGATCTGTCTGATGTCAAAGGCCAAGCTCTTTCCACTATAAAGTATTGCTTTTCAAGTCACGAAGTTATAAAGTTCATTCCAAGTCCATGAGTCTCCATATCAATGATAAAGATGAGAGATTCTTTAAATATGGCTCTTTTTCCTTCTGGGCCATGGCCAGACCATACTTCTAAGCCTGCCAAGAAGTTAATTATGGCCAGGTAATGGAGTTCTTGCTTATGGACTCTATAGGGATAAACTATGCATATAATTTTTCAGATCTGGTCCATAAAATCTTCTTCATGACTCTCCATGTTTTCTTCCCAATATTCCAGGGGATGACAATACCCAGGGCAATCTTGGAAACCATGCAAGCTATATATATGTAGAAGATGGCACGACCTTTGTCTATCTGGGCCTTGAATGACTGTATGGAATGGAGTTTCCTCCTGGCAACAAATACATTTTATGTGACTGAGAAATAAGCTTTGGTAGTGACATTTTGGAATTTATAGGTTAGAGTAGCTGGTGTTGATATTGAGGTAAATTCCTATGTTATTTAAGTGGCATGCTATTGTAACAAAAACCTATAATATATGGCATTGGCTTAGCAGTTGGGTAGTGAGAAAATTGATATCACAGGCAGAAGAACTAGAGTTCCATCTTATTCAGTGACAATATTTTTGCTAGAACCATCAACCTGAGAAAACCTGAAGTCAGTCTGGTGTTTATTGAGCCTGTAGTAAAGCAGTGTGTTAGGAGTGTGTATTGGTTGTTATGGGCTGTCATTAGGAAGATATTGCAAGAAAGAGATGAGTTCAGGAAAGAGTTGGAGAAAGTATGGTGATGAAAAAGCATTTAGAGGAGTGGAAACATTTTTTACTCTGCTAGACCATATAACAGTAAAAGACGGAAATGTGTGAGTGACAAAGATTCATTAAAATTTAGCCTTAGGTAAAAAAAAATCTTTCAATAACAGCCATCATTTGCATATCCAAAAACTCACTAATGTGCTGTGCTAAATTTAACTAAATTGACTATTAGCCCTGAGTTACCATTAATAGTATAAAGAACAGCCAGAAGCTATGAAATATGAGTTTTAAAAAAACATGTCCTGGATCAAATTCTTAGGAAGAGTCTTCAGTTTAACTAGAGCAAACCACAGTGGTGACTGGGGATAGCAGTAATGATGACTTTGTCCCCTGCTTAACCAAAAAACAATACATGGGTTAATATACCCAGTTATTGAGTACCTACTACAAGCACAGCATTGGGTGTGTCAACAGTAATAAGACTCAAATCAGCTGTAGAAAAGGAAAAGTCATACACCAAGAGTTAAAATACTGTAGTCCCCCCCTTATCTAAAGGGGATAAGTAACAAGACCCCCACTGGATGTCTGAAACTCAAACTGTGCGGGTTGTATAAACACAATTACATGACGTTAAAGATAAGATTAAGTTCTTCATAATGAAGATGCAAATCTGGGTTTAGTCACCAACTTGTGTGGCCTTAAACAAGTAATTTCACTTCTGTGGGCTTCATTGGTAACTTGAGGGATTTTTGTTATGTGATCTGAGAGGCTAAAATAAACACCTCTGTATCAACTAACATGGACCCTAAGATTAAGGAAACAAAAGTTAGCTATGGATGGAGAGTGGAGGATTCAGAGATTGGCCTGTATGGCAACTCCCTAAATTCCTTTGGCCATAAGAAAGACTAAACTCTTGCGAAACCCCCCTAGCAATGGAAGCTATCAGGCCAATCAATTATCAGACCCCTCCTAACTCTGATTTTCAACTCAGACCCACTAAAGAGGAATGGCCTTACAAACATTCTTTCCTAATAAGCAACTGCAGACCTTAAGCCAGTTTTGGCCTCCTTATAGAGGCTGTGCCATGAACTGTCTTTCTGTCCTTTAGTAAGCCTTTTGACATAAAAAGCCAAATTCCACCTCATTTTATTGGTAAAACCCTGCCCCAGGTGAACATGGGATGTATGCTACATATATGTTTGCCCATTGCACATGTGCTCAATTGCTTTCATAAAAATGTGTAGCTTTTCTCCAAACCTGCTAAATATGTATGACTCTGTTGTGTATTACAGCCCCTGTGAGGCATAAAACCCAACCTGCCCTTTCTGTTTTTTGAGGAAAGAGTATCTTCTGTACACACTGGAGACTCTGTCTCTCTTTTTTTTTTTTTTTGAGATGGAGTCTTGCTCTGTTGCCTAGGCTGGAGTGCAGTGGCATGATCGCGGCTCACTGTAACCTCTGCCTCAGCCTCCCTAGTAGCTGGTATTACAGGTGTCCGCCACTATGCCCAGCTAATTTTTTTGTATTTTTAGTAGAGATGGGGTTTCACCAAGTTGGCCAGGCTGGTATCGAACTCCTGACCTCGTGATTCGCCTCCCACGTCGGCCTCCCAAAGTGCTGGGATTACAGTCGTGAGCCACTGTGCCGGGCCAGACTCTCTCTTCTTGGTTTGCAAACTGCTATCACCAGTAAAGCTCTCCTTTCTACTACTTAGCCATCCTGGTGGTCTTTTGGGTGGCAAATGATTTCCAAAGTCCTTTCCAGCTTTATTTTATGTGACTATATTCACAGGACTACCTGCTCTATCAGGGCAAGAATCATGACTATTTTATTTACCATTATTTCTAAAACCTAGCACTGTACTCTGCATTTTGCAGGGCATCGAGAAATATTTTTGCATGAATGAATAGTGTAGTTGCACTAATGCCATCTAATGAAGGGACTCATCAATTAGGTTATTTTTGTCACAAAGTGGACTTTCATGACGTGGGCTTATGCCTTATGAGTTCTTTGTTTCCTTTTACAAAAGAGAAGAAGGTAATGGTACCCACTTAACACCACAGAGTAGGCATGGGGTGAAAATTAATCAGTTTATTGTAATTGACTATTTAGGCAAGAATAGTAGATGGAGGTGAATAACAATCAGGGCTATTTTTCAGATAATGGTTATGGGATTAGCAGTTATTGGTGTCTGCATATGTTAACCAAGATGAGGCAAAAGACCAGACTGCAACACTGTAAGACAAGGCATTGATTGGCGTCTTAGGAATTGCAATTTGGGAGACACAGATTCAGCTAGAGGACAAATTGTGATTCGAAGAGAGGAAAAGGAGTAGGGATTTTTAAAAGGAAGATAAGGGTGATTACACAAGTTGTTCTGAAAGAATTATCACTGGTGGAGGTGGCTGGCTTAGTGCACGAGTTCATAGTTCACCGGTCATTCAGGAGCTGCAGCAATGGTAAAGTTTAGTCATTTCTCAGGATGTGATCATGGAAGTATGGCCCAGTTCAGAAGTTCATGGCAAGTTTTGATTCTTTTTGCTTATTTTTTTTGCAAGGTTTTTAAATTTAAATTTAAATTTTTTTAATTTGTAAGGCTATAGGTCGTGCATGTAGTCCTTCTTAGAATGAAGTCCTTTCCATTTCAGAGCTCTGAACCAGAGTGATGGCATTTTGTAGATCACATTTTACACATATAAGAATATGTTCATAAATATTTCTCAATTTAAACCTTGAGTGGAAGTTGAGTATACACAACAGCCTTGTGTTAGCAGTGTTTCTTGGCAATGAAAGAGAAGAGGGTGTTTTCATGCTCGGATGAAGGGTGAAGGCTGTAGGAAAGAACATTAACTATGGAAAGTGAAGAAGAAGGAATTGGTCAAGAGGAAGTTTGGAGCTAGTGAAGCGGCGTCATTTGTCTGGGGTGAATACCCAAGGTTCGTCGTCTCACGCCAAGGGAATTGAGGATGTGGACACACAAGAAATGAGTTTGAGTGGAGGTTTAATAGGCAAAAGAAAGAGAACAGAGAATAGCTGTCTCTCCTGCTGAGAGAGAGAGGCTCCCGAGTGGGTCTTCAGATTTCAAGGTGAAATACATGGAGTTTTATAGACGAGCTGAGGAGGTCGTGTCTGATTTACACAGGGCCTGAGAGATTGGTCGGACCAGTACGACAGGCCAGCATGAAGAAGTTGGCCATCCCACCCTAATCTTTTATTATGCAGATGGATTCTCTACCTGGCTGGCACCATATTTTCTGTTCCTTACGGTGCCCGTGGTTGACAAAGAAAAGGGAAGATGGAGCCGCCATGTTGAACATGTCTGGCCCCCGGGTAGCCTTTTCTATGTGCACAGCTGCCGACATTTACCTTTGCAAGCTTTTAGCTTGCTTATCTATGCCTGCAGCTTGATTTTTTCAGGCTTCTTTTTGTTAGAAAAGAAATAATTTGGGGGCTGCTTTTTATTAAAAGGGAAACCTTGCTGAGGACTTTCTTACCCTCACTAACTGCCTAAATAATTTCTCTTTAGCTCCTGTATCACTAGCATTCAAGAAAATGGATACAGTTAGCAGCAAAGGAAACGGAAGCCCTTACCACTAGGGAATCATCAGAAATACTTGATACGGTTCTGGGCCTACAATAGTTACATGGAATGGAAACTTGAGTCATTTTATTTGAATAACAAAGTAACAAGTGATCACAAAACACTGGAGGATATAAGACATACAAAACTATGGAATTATTCCGTGAATTCAATACAGTAAATCTTCATTTATGGACAGCAACCATATATAGTATAGTTTGAATACTTACACTGCAAATCAGGCATTACTTTGTACATGTTATGATGAGAAAATTGTAGTTCAAAGAGTTGAACAACTAAATGTATTTTAAAAAGCAAAGGACTTGATTTTGAACTTATTTCTGTTGGGTCTAGTTAAAAGAAAAACTTCAGTTGAATTAAATTTAAAGGAGTTTAATTGAGCAATGAATGATTCATGAATCGGGCAGCCCCCAGAATCACAGCAGACTGAGGGAGACTCCAGGGAAGCCCTTGTGGTCAGAACAAATTTATAGACAGAAAAAGGGATGTGATATACAGAGATTGGAAGTGAGGTGCAGAAACAGCTGGATTGGTTACAATTCAGTGTTTGCGTCATTTGAACACAGTTTAAACATTTGGCAGTGTATGTCTGGTTGAAGTATGACTGCTGGGATTGGCCAAGACTCAGCTATTGTTACAGATGCATACTCCTAAATTAGGTTTTCAATCTTGTCTACCTATTAAGTTAGGTTGAAGTTCATCCACAAGGACTCGGATATAGAAGTACAGAGTCCTTCTCAGGCCATATTTAGTTTGCTTTAACAGTCTGATGCCAAATTCTAAAATGTTCCCTTTACAGAATACCATGGGTCATCTTAGATTCTTTTTGTTGTGACAATGCAGCTCAGTGGGAGACATACCTAGGCCCACTATGGAAAAGTCACAAACTACCTCTAAATTCAATATTTCAAAATTAACTTGTATTGTCAGGAGGTAATGACCAGTAAGATTTGGGACACCATAACACTCAAAAATAGCAGATAATATATTGTTGTTAAGGGATTTTCTAACAGAATCTAGAATGATTTTGCCTTATCTACACCGTTTTTTTAAACCTAGGAATTATATTTTGGTTATCATTTTTACTTATATGTTTGTGTCCATTTGGATACTAGAAAAGTTGGGGAGACAGTTTAAAATGTGAAAGGTTTTGATGGTTTGTGAATGAAGTAGAGCAGAATATTTGAAATAAGGACAACTGCTAAATCTATGACTTTTGTTCCCAATTCAAACAAAAATTTTCTAAAACAGTGTGATTGGTGACTATAAACATACCCCCTCTCTTCTCCCATCCCCTATCAATATTTTTTCCTTTACTTAAACATGAAAACAAAAGTTAACTTCTAGGAGTTCTGGATTTGGATTTTTGAGGCTACCGTTTTCTTTCCTAATGACTGCCTGCCTATCCAATCAAGTGCAAAAATAATGTCCTCAATAATTAGCTAATTGTGACACATCCAGATGCTTGCAGGGCAACTGAGACACTTCTCTCTAATTTTGACAAAGAAGCATGTTACTGCACTTCTAATTAACCAGTTAAAGGTGAATTCTCCTCATTGATGATTCTTAGCTCACTAGGAATTTTATTTCCAAATGCTAAATGAGAAATGAGTATGACTCAATAGTCTCTCTGTTCTTCCACTGTACCTTTAAGGTCAGTTTGTTTTCTAAGTTCTCACTTAAATTCTATTATGAGTAAACAGCTATTTTTTAAAAAATCAAGTCATAATGAACATCACACTTAAATATGACAAAGAACTATTTTAGCATTGAAACAGAATAATATATATAAGATGTATATATGAAGAACATGTATAAGGTAATATTGACAGATCTGACGAAACAAGCTTTATTTTTTTTGCTTTTTTTCTCCCAACATAATTGATGTGTAATCAAAGTGCACATATTTAAAGTGTATAATTTTATCAGTTTTGACATATGTATATACTTGAGAAACTGTTCACATAATACAAATAAACATTTCTATCACCCTCAAAAGTTTCCTTTGGACCCCTTTTAATACATCAATCATCCCATTATTGAGCAAACATATATATGTATATATATATTTTTATTATACTTTAAGTTCTGGGATACATGTGCAGAACGTGCCGGTTTGTTACATAGGTATACATATGCCATGGTGGTTTGCTGCACCCATCAACCCATCTTCTACATTAGGTATTTCTCCTAATGTTTTCCTTCCCCTTGCCCCCCATCCCCGACAGGCCCCAGTGTGTGATGTTCCCCTTTCTGTGTCCATGTGTTCTCATTGTTGAACTCCCACTTATCAGTGAGAACATGAGGTGTTTGGTTTTCTGTTCTTGTGTTAGTTTGCTGAGATTGATGGTTTCCAGCTTCATCCATGTCCCTGCAAAGGACATGAACTCATTCTTTTTTATGGCTGCATAGCATTCCATGGTGTATATGTGCCAACATTTTCTTTATCCAGTCTATCATTGATGGTCATTTGGGTTGGTTCCAAGTCTTTGCTATTGTAAATAGTGCTGCAATAAACATACGTGTGTATGTGTCTTTGTAGTAGAATGATTTATAATCCTTTGGGTATATACCCAGTAATGGGATTGCTGGGTGAAATGGTATTTCTGGCTCTAGATCCTTGAGGAATTGCCACACTGTCTTCCACAATGGTTGAACTAATTTACACTCCCACCAACAGTGTGAAAATGTTCCTATTTCTCCACATCCTCTGCAGCATCTGTTTTTTGACTTTTTAATGATTGCCATTCTAACTGGTGTGAGATGGTATCTTGCTGTGGTTTTGATTTGCATTTCCCTAATGACAAATGGTGATGAGCTTTTTTTCATATGTTTGTTGGCCGCATAAATGTCTTCTTTTGAGAAGCGTCTGGTCATATCCTTCACCCACTTTTTGGTGGGATTGTTTTTTTCTTGTAAATTTGTTAAGTTCCTTGTAGATTCTGGATATTAGCCCTTTGCCAGATGGATAGATTGCAAAAATTTTCTCCCATTCTGTAGGTTGCCTGTTCACCTGATGATAGTTTCTTTTGCTGTGCAGAGGCTCTTTAGTTTAATTAGATCCCATTTGCCTATTTTGGCTTTTGTTGCCATTGCTTTGGTGTTTTAGTCATGAAGTCTTTGCCCATGGGGTTTTTATGGTTTTAGGTCTTACGTTTAAGTCTTTCATCCATCTTGAGTTAATTTTTGTATAAAGTGTAAGGAAGGGATCCAGTTTCAGTTTTCTGCATATGGCTAGCCATTTTTCCCAACACCATTTATCAAATAGGGAATCCTTTTGCCATTGCTTGTTTTTGTCAGGTTGGTCAAAGATCAGATGGTTGTAGGTGTGTGGTGTTATATCTGAGGCCTCTCTTCCCGTTGGTCTATATATCTGTTTTGGTACCAGTACCATGCTTTTTTGATTACCGTAGCCTTGTAGTATAGTTCATAGTCAGGTAGTATGATACCTCCAGCTTTGTTCTTTTTGTTTAGGATTGTCTTGGCTATATGGGCTCTTTTTGGTTCCATATGAAATTTAAAGTAGTTTTATCTAATTCAGTGAAGAAAGTCATTGGTAGCTTGATGGGAATACCATTGAATCTGTAAATTAGTTTGGGCAGTATGGCCATTTTCATGATATTGATTTTTCCTACCCATGAGCACGGAATGTTTTTCCATTTGTTTGTGTCCTATCTTATTTCATTGAGCAGTGGTTTGTAGTTCTCCTTGAAGAGCTCCTTCACATCCCTTGTAAGTTGGATTCTAGGTATTTTATTCTCTTTGTAGCAATTGTGAATGGGAGTTCACTTATGATTTGGCTCTCTGTTTGTCTGTTATTGTTGTATAGGAATGCTTGTGATCTTTGCACATTGATTTTGTATCCTGAGACTTGGCTGCAGTTGCTTCTCAGCTTAAGGAATTTTTGGGCTGAGACAATGGGGTTTTCTAAATATACAATCATGTCATCTGCAAATAGAGAAAATTTGACTTCCTCTCTTCCTATTTGAATACCCTTTATTTCTTTCTCTTGCCTGATTGCCCTGGCCAGAATTTCTAGTACTATGTTGAATAGGAGTGGTGAGAGAGGGCATCCTTGTCTTGTGTTGGTTTTCAAAGGGAATGCTTCCAGCTTTTTCCCATTCTGTATGATAGTGGCTGTGGGTTTGTCATAAATAGCTCTTGTTATTTTGAGATATGTTCCATCAATACCTAGTTTATTGAATGTTTTTAGCATGAAGGGCTGTTGAATTTTATCAAAGGCCTTTTCTGCATCTATAAAGATAATCAAGTGACATATTTTAAATTTCTGTCAATATAGATAAGTTTGCATTATTAGATTTTTATATGAATTAGATCATACGGGATGTGTGATTCCATTTACCACTTTTTGCCCAATTTATTTAACTGAGAACAATGATTTTGAGTTTCATTCACATTGTTGTGTGTATCAGTAGTTACTATATTTTTAATTGCTAAATAGTATTCCATTGCATGGATATACCATAGTTTGTTTATACATTTGCCTGTTGATGGACAGTTGTATTGTTTCTAGTTTTGGGCTGCTGAAAATAGAGCTGCCATGAACATTTGTGTACATGTCTTTGTGTGGACCTGTGTTTTTGTTTCTCTAGGGTAAATACCTTAGTAGGCACATATTTAACATTTTACAAAATTGACAAATCATTTTCCAAAGCAGTTGTACAATTTTACTTTCTTATCAGCGATGTATAAGCATTCCAGTTTTTTCACAACCTCACTAAGTGTGGTTTCACAACCACACTTGGTGTGGTCCAGCTTCTTAATTTTAGCCAATATAATGGGTGTTCAGTGCTATTTTAATGTGATTTTAATTCGCTTTTCCCTGCTTACTAGTGATGTTAAGTATCTTTTCAGGTGCTTATTGGCCATTTGCAAACTTTCTTCTATTAAATACCTGTTCAAATTATTTGCCCAGTTGTTTGGTAGATTCATGGTATTTTCCTCACAAAGAATCACATAATCTCCAAATAGGTAAAATTTCATGTCCTCCTTTCACATCTTTATTTCTTTTTCTTGCCTAATTGCAATGACTAGTGCCTCCAGCAAAATGTGGAATAGAAGTAATGAAAGCAGGTATCCTTGTCTTGTTTTCAATCTCATGAGGGAAATAATTTGTGTTTCACTATGAAGTATGACATTGGATGCAGGTTTTTTGTTGAGGTCCTTTAGAAACTTGAAAATTCCCTATAATCCAAGTTTACTGAGAGATTTTTTTTTCATATTATGAATGGGTGTTGAATTTTGTCAAATGCTTTTTACACATCTATTTAGTATGAAATTTTCCCTCATCTAAAGAGAGGTCTGGCTATTGTTCTGGCTTCTGCAAGGTTACCTCTAAAAGCATGGAGTTTTCTAAGTGATAGAAGTGTCTTACTTTGTTATTGATAGTGGGCTCCTTGGGCCATATGTGATAGTTTTTGCTAACAAGGTGACTTAGAGTGAGGGATGACCTCTTCAGAAAGACCAGCCATGTGATTAAGAAGAGCAGGGCTTCAAGCTATGTTTTATCAGCCTAATCTCTGAGAACTAAGGGAACATGGAGATTGTGTTCAACCACATGGGCAATGATTCATTCAATCATGTCTATGTAATAAAACCCCAGTGAAAACTCTGGACAGCAAAGTTCATGTGAGTTTCCTACATTGGTAATACTCCAAGTGTATTGCTACACATGGATGCTGAGAGTAATGTGTCCCTGAGGACGATGAAAGTTTTACATCTGGACCTCTTTGAGACTTTGTCCCATGTGTTTATTCCTTTGGCTGGTTCTAATTTGTATCCTTTCACTGTAATAAAGGTTTGTAATGGCACAGTGCTCTACTGAGTTCTGTGAGTCATTATAGTGAATTGTAGAACCAGAGGGAGTCTGTGGGGACCCCACATTTGTAGCCAGATGGTCAAAAGTGAGAGCAGCCCTGAGGACCCCTGAACTTGTTGCTGGGGCCTGAAGTGAGGGCAGTTTTTCACGGAGTGTTCTCTCAGGCTTTGCAGTTTGCAAGATTCGTTGCAGTTCATGTTAGAAGTCTTAAGCAGACGTGGCGTTTCAGAGTATTGCACCTTTAACCTTGAGTCTGCCTAATTGTAGATAGCATCTATTAAAATGGTCATGTGTTTTTTCTTCTTTGGGCTGTAAATTTAATTCATTATATCCACTGAATTTTGATTCTTAAACCAACTTTGTACTCTGAGAATAAAACTTACTTCATAATGATTTATTATTGTTTTCATACAGGGTTGAATTTAACTAATATTTTCTCAAGGGCATTTGCATCTATATTCATGAGAGGTATTTGTAATGTCTTGGTCTGGCGTTGGTGTTAGGATTACACTAGCCTCATATAATTTTGCTGGGGAGGTGTCCCTCTTCTGCTGGGCAGTGGATTCCAATATCTGAAAGATTTTATGTAAGACTGGTATTATGTCTTTTTGGAGTGTTCAGTAGAATTCACCAGTAAAATCATCTGGTCTTCCAGTTGTTGTTTTTGTTTGTGTGTTTTTTTTTTGTGAGAAATGTTTTGATACCAAATTTAATTTCTCTAATAATTATATTCAGATTTTCTGCTTCTTCATGTATCAATTTTGTGAGTAGTATGTTTTAGAAAAAATTGTCTTAGGTAAATTGTCAAATTTATTGGTTTGCTGATGGAGTTACTTTTTTAACATGTGTAGGATCTGCCATGATAAAGTACTTTTCATTCTTGGTATTTGTGACTTGTGTTCTCCCTCTAATTTTTTTTATTAGTCTAGCTAGGGGGTTGTCAATTTTGTTTTTCCTCTCAGAATACCAGCTTTGGGCTTTGTTAATTTTTTCTATTGTCTGTGTTTTTTATTTTATTGATTTCTATTATTTTCTTTATTCTTTCCTTCCTTTTACTTACCTTCAATTTACCTACTCTACATTTTCCAGCTATTTAAGGTGGATACTTAGCTGATTGACTTTTTATATTTCTTTTTTTTAATATAAGAATTTAAAGTCATAGTTTATCTCTAAGCACTGCTTTAGCTAACCTCATTAATTTTGATGTTTTAATTGCCATTAAAGTTCTAGATGTTTTCTAATTTCTCTAGTGATTTCATTACTCATTAGTTATGAAGAAGTATGCTATTTAATTTCCAGATATATAGGATTTTCTTATACCACAGTAATATTGATTTCTAATTTAATACCATTTTAATCATAGAATATTCCGTGTGATTTTGATCCTTTTAACTTGTTTTATGACTTAATATGATCTGACCTGATAAATGAACCAGCTACACTTGAAAAGAATACACATTTTGCAATAATTGGAGTTGGTGTTTTATAATTGTCAATTATGGTGATTAATTATGCTGGTCACACTTTCTATGTCTTTAATGCTTTTTTTCTAACTAATTCTTGAATCAATTATGGAGAAATGGATGGCAGAATCAACTACTGTAATTTTGAAATTTTCTATTCATTCTTTTATTTATTTATTTATTTATTTATTTTTTTGAGGCAGAGTCTGGCTCTGTCACCCAGGCTGTAGTGCAGTGGTGTGATCTTCGCTCACTGCAATCTCCGCCTCCCGGGTTAAAGTGATTCTCCTGCCTCAGCCTCCTGGGTAGCTGGGATTATAGGTGCCCACTGTGCCCATTTAATTTTTCTACTTTTAGTAGAGATGGGGTTTCACCATGTTGATCAGGCTGGTCTCAAACTCCTGACCTCAGGTGATTTGCCCTCCCAAACTGCTGGGGTTACAGGCATGAGCCATCATGCCTGGCCTATTCTTTTATTTTTTAACTTTTATTTGAGTTTCAAGAATATATGTGCAGGTTTGTTATGTAGGTAAATTGCAAGTCACAGAGGTTTGGTGTACAGATTATTTCAAAACCCAGGTAATAGGCATGAGTACTCTATAGCTAGTTTTTCAATCCTTATCCTCCTCCCACACTGCATCCTCAAGTAGGCCCCAGTATCTATTCTTCCCTTCTTTGTTCCCATGGGTACTCAATGTTTAGCTCTCACTTATAAGTGAGAACATACAGTATTTGGTTTTCTTTTCCTGTTTAGTTCATTTAGGATAAGGGCCTCTGACTCCAACCATGATGCTGCAAAGGACATGATCTCATTCCTTTTTATGGCTGCGTGTATTCCGTAGTGCATATGTACCACATTGTCTTTATCCAGTCTACCATTGATAGGAATTTAGATTGATTTCCTTGTCTTTGCTATTGTGACTTGTGCTGTGATGATGATACATGTGCATGTGTCTTTATGATAGAATGATTTATATTCCTTTGGATATATACCCAATAATGGGATTACCGTGTCAAATGGTAGTTCTCTTCTCAGTTTTTGGAGAAATAGCCAAACTGCTTTCCACAATGGTTGAACTAATTTACACTTTCACCAGACTTGTACAAACATTCAGTTTTCTTTACAACCTCGCCAGCATTTGTTGTTTTTTGACTTTTTAATAATAGCCATTCTGACTAGTGTGAGATGGTGTCTCATTGTGGTTTTGATTTGTATTTCTCTAATGATTGGTGATGTTGAGCATATTTTCATATGATTATTGGCTGCATGCATGTCTTCTTTTGAAAAGTGCCTGTTCATGTACTTTGCCCACTTTTTAATGGGGTTGTTCATTTTTTGCTTGTTAATTTGTTTATATTGCTTATAAATTCTGGATATTAAACTCTTGTCAGATGCATACTTTGCAGATATTTTCTCCCATTCTGTAGGTAATTTGTTTACTGTTTGATAGTTTCTTTTGCTGTGTATAAGCTCTTTAGTTTAATTAGGTCCCATTTGCCAATTTCTGTTTCTGTTGCAGTTGCGTTTGGCATCTTTGTCATGAAATCTTTGCCAGGATCTATGTCCAGAATGGTATTTCATAGGTTATCTTCCAGGGTTTTTATAGTTTTAGGTTTCACATTTAAGTCTAATTCATCTTGAGTTGATTTTTGTATATGGTGTAGGGAAAGGGGTCCAGTTTCAATCTTCTGTGTATGGCTAGCCAGTTATCCCAGCATCATTTACTGAGTAGGTAGTCCTTCCCCCTTGCTTGTTTTTTTCAACTTTGTATAAGTTCAGATGGTTGTAGGTGTGTGGCTTTAATTCTGGACTCTGTATTCTGTTCCATTGGTCTATGTATCTGTTTTTGTACCAGTGCCGTGCTGTTTTGGGTACTGTAGCCTTGTAGTATAGTTTGAAGTAAGATAAAGTGATGCCTTTGTTCTTTTTGCTTAGGATTACATTGGCTACTTAGGCTCTTTTTTGGTTCCATATGAATTTTGAAAGTGTTTTTCTAATTCTGTGAAGAATGTCATTGGTAGTTTGATAGGAATAGCAATGAATCTGTAAATTGCTTTGGGCAGTATGGTCATTTTAGCAATGTTGTCTTCCAATCCATGAGCATAGAGTGTTTTTCCATTTGTTTGTATCATCTCTTTTCTCCATCAGCAATGTTTTATAATTCTTGTTGTAAAAATATTTTACCTCCTTTATTAGCTGTATTCCTAGGTGTTTCATTTTTCTTAGAGCTATCGTGAGTGGGATAGCATTCTTGATTTGGCTCTCAGCTTGGATGTTGTTGATGTACAGGAATGCTACTGATTTTTGTATATTTATTTCATATCCTGAAACTTTGCTGAAGTTGTTTATCAGATACAGGAGTTTTGGGTCAGAGACTACAGTGTTTTCTAAGTATGAAATCATACCATCTGTGAACAGAGATAGTTTGAGTTTCTCTTGTCCTATTTGAATGCCTTTTATTTCTTTCTCTTGCCTGATTGCTCTGATGAGGACTTCCAGTACTATGCTGAATATGGGTGGTGAGAGTGGGCACCCTTGTCTTGTTCTGGTTCTCAAGTGGAATGCTTCCAGCTTTTGCCTGTTGAGTATGATGTTGGCTGTTGGTTTGTTATAGATGGCTCTTGTTATTTTGAGGTATGCTCCTTCCATGCCAGGGTTATTGAATGTTTTAATGAAGGGATGTTGAATTTTATCAAAAAGCCTTTTCTGCATCTATTTAGATGATCATATGGCTTTTATTTTTAGTTCTGTTTATGTGATAAATCACATTTATTGATTTGCATAACCAACCTTACATCCCAGGAATAAAGCCTACTTGATCATCATGGATTAGTTTTATGATTTGCTGCTGGATTCAGTTTGCTAGTACTTTGTTGATGATTTTCACATATGTTAGTCCAGGATATTGGCCTAAAGTTTTATTTTTTTGTTGTGTCTCTGCCAGGTTTTGGTATCAGGATGATGCTGGCCTCATAGAACGAGTTAGGGAGGAGTTTGTCCTCTTCAATTTTTTGGAATAGCTTCATTACTAATGGTACCAGCTCTTTACAGATCTGGCAGAATTTGGTAGTTAATTCATCTGGTCCTGGGCTTTTTCTGGTTGGTAGGCTTTTTATTACTGATTTAATTTTGGATCTTATTATTGGCCTTTTCATGGTTTCAATTTCTTGGTTCAATCTTGGGAGGTTGTATGTTTCCAGAATGTATCAGTTTCTTGTAGGTTTTCTTGCTTGTGTGCATAGAGGTGTTTGTAATAGTCTCTAAGGGCTTTTTATATTTCTTTGGGGTCAGGGGTAATGTCCCCTTTGTCATTTCTGATTGAATTTATTTGGATCTTTTCTCTTTTTTTAAAATTTATTGGTTTAGATAGAGGCCTCTCAATCTCATTCTATCAAAGAACCGCTTCCTGGATTCATTAATCTTTTGGATGGTTTTTTGCATGTCAATTTCATTCAGGTCAGCTGATTTCAGTTATTTTGTGACTTTTGCAAGCCTTGAGGTTGATTCGTTTTTTTTTTTGTTTGTTTGTTTGTTTTTTTTTTGTTTGTTTTTTTTTTTTGAGACGGAGTCTTGCTCTGTCGCCCAGGCTAGAGTGCAGTGGCGCGATCTCGGCTCACTGCAAGCTCCGCCTCCCGGGTTCACGCCATTCTCCTGCCTCAGCCTCCCGAGTAGCTGGGACTACAGGCGCCCGCTACCACGCCCGGCTAATTTTTTGTATTTTTAGTAGAGACGGGGTTTCACCGTGTTAGCCAGGATGGTCTCGATCTCCTGACCTCGTGATCCGCCCGCCTCGGCCTCCCAAAGTGCTGGGATTACAGGCGTGAGCCACCGCGCCCGGCCTCGTTTTTGTTTTTATAGTTCCTCTAGGTGTGATGTTAGGTTGTCAATTTGAGATCTTTCAAACTTTTTGATGTGGGTGTTTAGCAGAATAAATTTTCCTGTTAACACTCTTTTAGCTTCGTCTCAGAGATGCTGGTATGTTGCATCTTTATTCTCATTAGTTTCAAAGAATTTCTTGATTTCTGCCTTAACTTTATTGTTTACCCAAAAGTCATTCAGCAGCAGGTTGTGTAATTTCCATGTAATTATATGGTTTTGAGTGATCTTAGTATTGATTTCTATTTTTATTGTGCTGTGGTCCAAGAGTGTGGTTGGCATGATTTGTTTGACTTTGCTAAGGATTGTTTTATGGCCAATGGCATGGTCGATTTTAGAGTATGTGACATGTGCAGATGAGAAGAATGAAGCTTCTATTATTTTTCAGTGGAGAGTTCTGTAGATGTCTGTAAGGTCCATTTGGTCAAGTGTTCAGGTTTTTCTGTATCCCTCAACTTTGAGCCAATGGGTGTCATTATGTGTGAGATAGGTCTCTTGAACATAGTATACAGTTGGGTCTTTCTTCTTTATCCAACTTGCCACTCTGTGCCTTTTAATTGAAGCAATTAGTCAATTTACAGTCAAAGTTAATATCGATATATGCAAATTTGATCCTGTCATCATGCTGTTAGCTGATTATTATGCAGACTTCATTGTGTAGTTGCTTTATAGTGTCAATGGTCTTTGTACTTAAGTGTGTTTTTGTGGTGGCCATGATGGTCTTTTGTTACGGTATTTGGCACTGCCTTAAGGCTGTCTTGTAAGGCTGGTCTGGTGGTAATTAATTCCCTTAGCATTTGCTTGTCTGAAAGTGATCTTATTTCTCCTTCACTTATGAGGCTTAATTTGGCTGGATATGAAATTTCAGTTAGAATTTCCTTCCTTTAAGAATGTTGAATATACGTCCTCTATCTCTTCTGGCTTGCAGGGTTTCTGCTGAAAGGTCTGCCATTAGCTTGATGGGGTTCCCTGTGTTGGTGACCTGCCCCTTCTCTCTAGCTGCCTTCAATATTTTTTCTTTCATTTTGATCTTGGAGAATCTGATGACTATGTGTCTTGGGGATGGTCATCTTGTGTAGTATCTCACAGGGTTCTCGGCATTTCTTGAATTTGAATGTTGGCCTCTCCAGTGAGGTTGGGGAAATCCTCACAGATTTCCTTCACAGATATCCTTGAATATGTTTTCCAAGTTGCTTGCTTTCTTCCTCTCTTTCAGGGACACCAATGGGTCATAGAATTGGTCTCCGTACATAATCCCATATTTTTCAGAGGTTTTGTTTATTCTTTTTAATTATTTTTTCTTTATTTTTATCTGGCTGAGTTAATTTGAAGAACCAGTCTTTGGGCTCTGAGATTCTTTCCTCAGCTTGGTCTTTTCTGCTGCTAATACTTGCAGTTGTATTATACATGCCTGTAGTGAGTTTTTCAGTTCTATCTTATCAGTTTAGTTCTTTCTTAAAATGGCAATTTTGTCTTTCAGCTCCTGTATCATTTTATTGTATTCCTTAGATTCTTTGGATTGGGTTTAGACTTTCCTCTGAGTATCAGTGATCTTTGTTCCTGTCTGTATTCTGAATTCTATGTCTGTTATTTCAGTCTGGCTAAGAACCATTGTTGGGGAACTAGTGGGGAGGTAACCATTATCTCATTTGGAGGTAAGAAGAAACTGACGTTTTGAGTTGCCAGAATTCTTGGTTCTTTCTCATCTGTGTTAATGTTCCCTTAATCTTAAAAGTTACTTGTCATTTGGATGGGGTATTTTGCCTTTTATCTTCTTTGATGCCCTTGGGAGTTTGATTGTGGTATAAGGTGGGTTCAGTCAACTGGCTTCATTTCTGGAAGATTTCAGGAAGCCAAGTCTCGGCACTGCCTTGCTGCATATTCTTACTCTGGGGCACTGGTACCAGGCCCCCTGCTTTTTTCTCTGGCCCCTCAAGGTTAGGAACCTGCTGTACTAGGGACCCAGGTGTTCCTGGTCCACTAACAACAACAATTTGATGAGGGGTGCTAGCCAAAGTGCTTCATTTGGTTGGTGGGAGTGGGATCCATGTCAGTAGCTGCCATGGCATGGTGGGATGCATGTGTATCAGCTGGGGAAGGATGTGGAGTGCCAGCATCTGTGCATACACTTGCACATGCAGCAGTGGTGCAGTGGGCTGCCTCTGTATCAGTGGGGATGAGGTGCCAATGGGGATAGGGTGCCAGCAGTGTGGGAGGGGTTGGTGGCAGAGTGCACGCACATAATATGCACCAGTGGGAGAGGGGAGGCAAAGTTCACCAATGTGCTCATGCCAGCAAAGTAGTGGGGGGCAGCTGTGGGTGAGTGCATGTTGGCAGAGTTGGAGGCTGTAGTGGGAAGAGGCTGCAGGTAGGTTGGTGCATGTTGGCAGGGGCTGATTTTCTGGAACTCTCCAACAGTTAGGAGTAGTCTGCTGGTGAAGGAGCTATAATGGGAGCTTCTGGGAAGCACCGTGGCTGAGCATCTGAGGCTGCACTGCAAGTGGGCATGGCCAGGCTGGGGCCCCAGGAAAGGCCAGCAGACAGAGCGGTGCTCAGATTGAACTGGCCCTGTCCCATGAGCAAGATTGCCCTGCTTTGTCTGTCCAGGTCCAATGGTCACCCAAAGGGTAAAACCACCTAGAGAAGCATAGCAAACCTTGAGGGATAGGCATCCCTGGCTGTGCTCCACTGTAGAAGTTCCCACACCAAAACCTATGGGCTCCTCACAGGCTAGATTCCTGCTCCTACCATTTCTTTGAGCAGCTCTCCCTTTCAGCTCAAGTGTCTGTTGGGGTTGTGGGATCTCCTGCAGCTAGGATTCCAGAGGTCTGTGATGAAAACAAGCCACTCCTTGCCTGTTCAACTCATCCCTTCCCCAGGAGTCACTGGGAGCCAGGGCAAGTCCTGGTGCTCAGCAGCCCTGTGCAGTGCTCCCAGGTTTCTTCTTCTTCAGCCCAGTGTCTGTTTCCTCCCTCTGTTCACCCTCAATACCTTCCCTCTAAAGATCTGCTCTGAGTGTGCTAGTCTTCCCAATGTCCCAGTCTCTCGGTAGGAGATGTTCCTCCTGGCTGTGTCTAGTTGGCCATCTTGGCTCTAATCTGCCACTTAGTATTTACAATTTTTTTCACTCACATTTCATCATCTCTCATATTATTTCTGTAGCCAGACCATACTATCTCTTACACTTGATACTGCTGTCTCCTCTAGTTATGCTTCTCTACCAGTTCTCTCAGCCTCTGTCTATTTCTTTCTTTAATTCTGCCAATTTTTGCCTTATGTTATTTCGAGATTCTGTTATTAGGTAAATTCACATCAATAATTTTGATGTCTTCCTGATAAAGTGTAACTTCTATTGTTATGAAATGTTTATATACCTGGAAACACTCTTTGTCTTGAAGTCTATCATACATTAAAATAGCCATTTTAATTTTCTTATGCTAACTGTGTTTTTACTGTTCTTTACAAAATCAATTTATGTTCTACTAATAATATGTAAAGACTGAGTCTTGTAAGCAACAGATACTAAGGTCTTGATTTTTAAATCCTCTTTATCAATCCCTCTCTATTATTTTGGGGCATTTAGACCATTAACATTGAATGTAATAATTGATATGCTTTGAATCAACCGTACCATTTTATTGTTTGTGTTCCTTTTGTTCCCTCAGTTTTTTGTTCCTCTAAGGCTCCTCCTGTGCTGCCTTTTCTGTAGTATCTTAATAATTTTTAGTATTACATTGTAAATTCATATAGGGCTCTTGGTTTATATCTTTTGAATTTGTTTTCTATTAGGTTGTCTAGGGTTAGGTTGAAAACTGCAGGTGGTTCAAATCTCAGCTCAGCTTTTCACCCTGTTGGTATGCTGGTTTGGATCTGTCCCATGCATGGATAGTTGAAGATACAGACAAAGACACATGTGAGTGCATGTGCAGTGTTATGGGTACTTTACTCTGGCTATCCATTTTGGAATTTTTCTCCCTGTTTTCTGGCCTTCAAAGCCTCCTTTTCCTGGTTCTTGTGGTCCAAAGGTAGAGTTTCCTCTCAGGGTGTTAGCCACCCAGGCTGCTGCCACCATTTTCACTGTGCTCCCTTACAGTATGAGCCCTCTCCCCAGGACAACGTTTTGAGAGAAAAACAAAAATGAGAAACTCATGATGGATGCTGCCACAATTTTCAATTCCTCCCCACAATTCACTTATTTTTGTTTACTTTTTAAACTCTCCAGTAGTTATTTGTTTATATTTTGTCCAGAATTTTTAGTTGTAATCATCAGAAGGGATGGATGGTTGTGGTCTTTTGCCACCATAATGGAATTGAAACTTCTCAGTTATATTGTAGAGAGGCCTTTATATGAAGACTGCATCATAGGCACTCTTAGGTATCCGAAGCCAATAAATCATTAAATATTTTTATAATGACTTTATTAAGATAATTTCATGCACACACTCTCTCTCTCTCTGTGTATATATATATATAATGAAATTATTATACTATATATTCATACTATGTACTATATACAAATTATTCATATTCTATATAGTAACTATTCATACTGTACTAAATATAGTATGAATAGTACACTAGTATAAATAGTATACATAGTGTGAATGATTTATATATAGTATACAGTATGAATAATTTACTGTATATACTATATACGTACTATATACGTATATACATACACACATATAGTATGAAATTTTAGTATATATAGTATGAAATTATATATATGGTATGAAGTTTTCCTAATAAAACTATTATAAAAATATTTTACTATATATATACACATATACATATACCCATGGAGTGTATATGAGGTATTTTTTTGAAAATTCATAGAGTTATGTAATTCTCATCATAGTCTTTTTTTAGAACATTTTCATTACCTCTACATGAAATCTTCAAAAGTCACCTTCATCTTTGAAACATACTTTTGCTGGATATAAGATTTTGGTGTTATTTTTTTCTTTGAGCTCTTTGAATATGTTATTCCACTGCTTCTGCCTCCACTGCTTCTGATGACAAGTCAGTCTTCTTGGAGTTGTCTTGAATGTGAAGGGTCATTTTCCTCTTGTAGCTCTCAAAATATTCTCTTTGTCATTGTCTTTCAGTATTTTTACCATAATGTGTCTTGGTATGGATCTCTTTGTGATTATCTTACTTTGAGTTTGTTAATCTTCTTGTATGTATAGATAAATGTGTTTTATAAAATTTAGAGTTTTCAGCCATGATTTCTTCTATTTTTCTCTCCTTTCTCACTATTATCCTCTATTATTATGTGTGTTTGTGTGCTTAACAGTGCTCCACATTTTTCTGTAGCTCTATTAATTTGTCATCGCTCTTTCTTCTCTCCACTTTCTTCGGAATGCATTATCTCTATTGATATATCTTTGAATTTGCTGATTCTTTCTTCTGTCAGTTCAAATATGCCGTTGAGCCTCTGGTAAGTTTTTCATTTCAACTAGCATATTTTTTCAATCTAGAATTTTCATTTGGTTATTTAAAAAATCATTTCTACCTTTTTATTGATATTCTGTATTTGATAAGAATATCCAGCCATTACCTCTTTAATCACAAGTTTCCTTTAGTTCTTTGAATATATTTGTAATGGCTGCTTTGAAATCTTTAAAATCTGACATCTGTTCACCCTCACAGGCAATTCTTGCTGTCTTCCTTTTTCCTGTTTGTAAGCTACATTTTCCTATTTTTTTTTTTTTTTGTTGCAAGTTTTTTTTTTTTTTTTTTTTTTAAACTGGACATTTGAAGTAACATGTTGTAACAACTCTAAATTTTGATTTCCTTCCCCATTTCAGGGTTGTTTTTGTTGTTGTTTGCTTGTTTGTTTTGTGACTTGGCTAGACTCTTTCAGTTGCATCTATTTCCCATGTAGTGTGAAGTTTCTAATGTTGCCCTTCAGAGAGGCACATCCTTGGGCATGAGCACAGTCATCCTAGTTAACAGTGTTTTCTTTGGTTAAATTAGGGGAGTCTTTGTCTCTTTTTCTGATTTCTCTGTTAATCTGTCGGCCTCTAGTGGTATCATACCCAGCTCTTAAACTCAGCTAATTGATGGCTGATATCCCTATTGTTTCAGACAATGCCCTGGAGTGTTCCAGGCATAAATCGCTCCACAGTCTCATCCAATTAAATCTGGATAGGGGTAGTTTTTGAGGCCTATCTTTGAGGCTTGTTATGTCCCCCTGGTGTCTGTTTTTGGCGTCTCTTTCTCTGGTTCTGTCTGATAAATTAGCTGGCCTACAGTTGAGCTCTCATAGAGCTACAAGTCTTCTTTTAATTGTTTACTGCCAAAATTACCAATTGTTTTTGAGAGCATTCTTAGGCTTGAATTTTCCCACAGTTCTCTTCAAATAAAGACAGTTATTTTGGGAACAGCACTGGAGTTCTCTTTTCTTGTGGACTACCTCTGTTCCTGAGAAAAGTCTCTGAGCTACTGCTCCAGGGCTGGGGGTAGGGACAGTGGTCCACTTCTCTTGGAGTGACACCATGCATTATGAGTAGGGTGCTTGTCAGAGCCATAGCTTCTGGTATTCTTTGCTTGCCTCTTTGGCCTACAAATGAGCAGGGCTGAGGAGAGAGACCTCAAGAGAGAGACCAAGTCAGAGACCCAGTATTCTTGACCTGCCAACCCTGTGACTGAGAGTGTGAGTTGGGGCTGGGTGGAGAAAGAGAGTCCCTGACTTCTCAACTGCACTTGCCAGGAATTTAGCCTTTGCAACTTGGTGTTGGAGGTGATAAGAAATGCTGGTGGGCTGCTCCTCCTGGTGAGATACCGCATGCCTTGATTGGGAACTGAGGGAGAAAGAAGCTTTGTCTTTTTAGCTGTAGTTATGCAGAAATGAGCTTCAGTCAAGCTGAACTGGCATACAGGAGGGATGGAGTAAGTCATGGTTCAAGTGCCTCAGCCTCTTACTGTTCATACTGAGATTTAATAGATTTTCAAAAAGATTTTTCTTGAACAAATGTTGCTGTATGCCCTTAGAACGATTTTCAAATACTTTATACAGTTGTCTTTTTTAAATGTAATTTTTGCCAGTTATGGTTGTTTCACTGGGAAATGGGTCTATGGTCTGCTCACATCACCATGCAGATGTGAAACTATTAACGAATTTAAAAAAAAAATTATATCCTTTGTATTCTTGATTGTGCTAGGCAAACTGGGGGATAATAACAAATTCATTTAAAAGACATAATCATGTAGCATATAATGTAGCTGGGGAATGAGATTCACATATGCAAGTAAATAGAAACAGTTGAAGATAATATATAACTGCTAAGCAAAGTATTTTAAACTGTTATTGTCAATAAAGGCAGACATATAAAGGATGTGAAAACAATGCATGTGGGTATAGTGTGGTTCAATAGAAAGAACACCGATATTAGTGCTAAAACCAAGGAATAACCTGATTAAGCCCACCAAACTTAACCTGTGTTGCTTGCTTTTAACTGCTTACTTCTAAGTGGTCTAGGTGCAAGTCACATAGCCAGACAATAACTAAACTTCCACTACCTTCTTTACAGACAATATCTCTGACTATGGGTCACTATAGTAATGAGTGCTTAAAGTTGTTTTTCAGGAACTAGAGGGCAGCTCTTGTCCAGTTCAAGCCAGTTGAGAATACTGACCCTCCACCTGGGTTTGCACAGGTGCCTGAAGAGACATCTTTTGACATGAGAGGGCCAAAAATTCTACCTGCAGGTCATGCTAGTGCTGCCTTTTTCTGAACATGCATCCTATAAAGAGCCATGTTGCTCAATTATGTTTGCACAGAACCCTGATTACCTTTCCTATCCACCAATTACCATTCCCCAGACATTAGACCACCCCATTTTCTATTCCATAAGTACCTGCCCCCGACAAGCCCTGTTTTCAGTGAGGCAGATTTGAGATTTGTTCTTCTGTTTCCAGGCTTGGCAGCCTTGTGAATAAACTCTTTTCTCTTTTACAAAACCTGTTGTCACACCGGTTGGCTTTCTGTGTGTGCGAATAATGAACCTGGTTTAATATCAGTGCCATTAAACCTGGATTCAAATCCTGTTTCTATATCTAGATCTATGAAAGTCTTAGCAGATATAGGGATGGTTAAAGTACACTAGTAAGAGATGATAAAGTATCCTGGGGCTAGCAACAGTGGAGAGCCACTACCACTATTAGACATGAAGGGGCAAGGAAAAGGAATGGTTATGAGGAATCAGAGAGAGCTGTGGTTCTAGCTGTAACTGTAGTCAAGCGCTTCACGACAGGAAGCTGAGGCTTTCACTTCTGGCCTTTATTTCTGAACTCCAGTAGAGGAAACCAGCTGCTGTCAACCTGTGGCAGAGCAGGAAGGAAGTCAGGGAACAAACACCATTACCTTTCTCTTCTCCTGCCCTGCATTTTCCTCCTGTTGTCTCTCATTGACTCAATCCAACTGGAAACCATAGGACAAAGAAAATCCATTTATATGAGACAAGGAGGTCAGCTGCCTGCGTGTGCAACAGGGTAGAAAAGGGTGAAGAATGGATTTGTAGAGCAATGTAAATATCCAGAACAATCACTCACTAGTTACATGACTTAGCAAATCACTTACATTCACTCTTTCCATTTATATAGTTATAAAATATTAGGATAACAATATTATACTGGAGAAGAGCAAGAGACAAAGTCAAGGATTAAAAAGTTTAACCATATCCTATTTTTCAAGAGCATAAAACATCTGAAAGTCCTATAAGATATTTTATGTGAAATTTTATTTATATTTTATGTGCTCCTTTCTTGAATTTAAAGGCATTTAGTGCATGATGAAACTTACTTTATTTCTTTTAAAGTCTGTATCAGTTATCCAGGGGCAAATAATTCTTTTGTCAATTAATTTTGGTAAAAAAAGGCATATGCTGCCTTGGCGAAAATTTTGGAAAAAATGTGTTTTTGAATATGCTATTCGTTTAGAACTATGCAGTTAACCAAATTATGCTACTTTACATGTATTGCAAGCTACCTTGGCATTGCTCTCTTCTCTTACAACACAGTCCCTTCTGAGCATGCAGGAACACATGTAACTGTGGTTATGCGCTGTACATGAGGAGTAGCTGCATGGAAAAGTGAAGAGACTCAAAGAGAATGTGCAGGTGGCACTGTTTTTGCCAGTGGATAATATGAGTATTTTAAAAGCTAGCAACTTCTTGGTCATTTTTCTGGTCAAGTAATTTATAAGATATTTAGTTTTTATAATTTTGGGTCCAATTAAGTATATCTGCAAGTGCATTTTATGAGTGCTGGATAAAAATTAATTAAATTCAGTTTGAATCTTATTTAAAAAAATGGTTTTCCGTTGGTTATGATTTTTCTTCTCTACGTGACCACCCTGCCTTCCCCACATTACCTAGGGCAAGACATTTCTACTTAATGTTTTCTGATAAAATAGGGACTTTCATTCTGAATCTCATCAAGTGGTTTAGTAGAGTATATAAACTAATCTTATGTTGAGTAGAAAGACTAAAGAATGAACCAATCAAGAATAATAACTGTAACAACTTTTCAAGACATAGACAGTAGAGTAAGATATAACTAGAAACAACAAAAAGTTAAAAAGCAGGGGGATAATGTTAAAGTGTAGAATTTTTGTTAGTTTTATCTTTGCTTCTTTGTTAGCTTATATGTTTACGCAATCACTGTTAGGTTATCATGAGTTAAAACTTATGGGTTATAAGATATTTGTAAGGTTAACAGTAACCTCAAATCAAAAAACCTACAACAGGTGCAGAAAAATAAAAAGCCAAAAAAATTAAAACCTACAACATGTGCACAAAAATAAAAAGCAAAAAAATTAAAACACACTACCAGAAAAACATCACCTTCATTTAAAGCAAGACAGAAAGGAAGGAAACAAGGATGAGAGGACCACAAAACAACCAGGAAACAAATAACAAAATGGCAGGAGTAAGTCCTTACTTATCAGGAATAATAATGAAGGTAAATGGACTACACTGTCCAATCAAAAGACATAGAGTGGCTGAATGGATTTAAAAAGAAAAAAAGACCCAATGATCTGTTGCCCACAAGAAACACACTTCACCTATAAAGACACACATAGACTGAAAATAAAGGATTGGAAAAAGATATTCCATGAAAAGGAAACTAAAAAAGAGCAAGAGTAGCTATACTTACATCAGACTAAATAGATTGCAAGACAACAACTCTAAAAAGTGACAAAAGGTCATAATATCATGACAAAAGGGGTCAATTCAGCCAGAAGATATAAACATTTTAAATATATATGTACCCAACACTGAAGTATCGAGATATATAAGGCAAATAGTTTTAGAGCTAAGGAGAGAGAGAGACCACAATACAATAATAGCTGGAGACTTCAACACCCCACTTTCAGGATTGGACAGATCTTCCAGGCAGAAAATCAACAAAGAAAAATTGGACATAATCTGCACTATAGACCAAATAGACCTAATAGATATTTATAGAATATTTTATCCAATGACTACAGAATACACATTCTTCTCCTAAGCACATGAGTCATTCTCGAGGATAGACCATTTTTTTAGGCCTCAAAACAAGTCTAAATTGAAATTATATCAAGTAACTTCTCTGACCACAATGGAATAAAACTAAAAATCAATAAAAAGACAAATTTTGGAAACTGTGCAAACACATGGAATTTAAACAATGTGCTCCTGAATGACCAGTGGGTCAATGAAGAAACTAAGGAGGAAATTTTAAAATTTCTTGAAATAAATGATGATGGAAACACAGCATACCAAACTCTATGGGATAAAACCAGTGTATCATTCTTTAGTCTTTCTACTCAAGCTGTGAGTAGTTTATACTTCACAGGTACGATGTTATAATATTCTGTATTTTTATGTGTACTTGCTATTTCTAGTAAGCTTTGCAACTTCAGACGATTTCTTATTGCTCATTAACATCATTTTCTTTCAGCTCCTACAGCAAAAGAAGTACTAAGAGGAAAGTTTATAGTGATAAGCACCTACATAACAAAAAACTTCAAATAAACAACCTAATGAGGCATCTTAAGGAATGAGAAAAGAGCAAACTGAATACAAAATTAGTAGAAGAAAAGAAATAATAAAGTTCACAGCAAAAATAAACGAAGAAAACAATACAAAAGATCAATAAAATAAAAATTTGTTTTTTTGAACAGATGAACAACATTGACAAACCTTCAGGCAGATTAAGAAAAAAAGAGCAAAAAACCCAAATAAATAAAATTAGAGATGAAAGAGGAGACATTGCAGCTGATTTCACAGAAATTCAAAGTATCATTAGAGGCTGCTATGAACAACTATATGCCAATAAATGGGAAAACCTGGAAGAAATGGATAAATTTCTAGAAAAATACAACCTACCAAGATTGAACCATGAAGAAATCCAAAACCTGAACAGATCAATAGCAAGTAATAAGATCAAAGCTGTAATAAAAAGTCTCCCAGAAAAGCAAAGCCTAGGATTCAATGGCATCACTGCTGAATTTTATCAGACACTAAAAAAGAGCTAAACCCTATTCAAATTATTCCAAAAAACTTATTCTACAAGGCAAGTATTACACTAATACCAAAACCAGACAAAGATGCATAAAAAAAGAAAACAATAGGCCAATATCCCTTATGAACATCGATGCAAAAATCCTCAACAAAATACTAGTAAACCAAATTTAACAGTACAATAAAATGATCATTCATCATGACCAAGTTGGATTTATCCCTGGGATGTAAGAATGGCTCAACATATGCAAATCAATCAATGTCATACATCATATCAATGAAGGACAAAAACCATATGATCATTTCAATTGATGCTGAACAAGCACTTAATAAAATTCAACATTTATTCATGATAAAACCCTAAAAAAATTGGATCTAGAAGGAACATACCTTAGCACAATAAAAGCCATAGCTAGTATAATACTGAATGAGGAAAAACAAAAAGCTTTTCCTTTAAGATCGAGAACAAGACAAGGATGCCCACTTTCACCACTGTTATTTAATGTAGTACTGGAAGTCCTAGCTGGACCAACCAGACAAGAGCAAGAAATAAAGGAAATCCAAATTGGAAAGGAAGAAGTCAAATTATCTTTGTTTGCAGATGCTATGATCTTATATTTGGAAAAGCCTAGAGATTCCACAAGAGAACTATTAGAACTGATAGACAAATTCAGTAAATTTGAAGGATACAAAATCAACATACGAAAATCAGTAGTATTTCCATATGACAACAGTGAATCTGAAAAAGAAATCAGGAAATTATTCATATTTACAATAGCCAAAAACAAAATAAAATACCTAAAAATTAACCAAAGAAGTCAAAGATGTCCACAATGAAAAATATAAAACACTGATGCAAAATTTGAAGAGAACATAAAAAAATGAAAAGATATTCCATGTTAATGGATTGGAACAATCAATATTGTTAAAATATTCATACTACCTAAAACAATCTATAGATTAAATGCAACCCCTATGAAAATACCAATAACACTCTTCACAGAAATAGAGAAAAACAATCCTAAAATGTATATGGAACCATAAAAAACCCAGAATAGCCAAAGCTATCCTCAGCAAAAAGAACAAAACTGAAGGAATCACATTATCTGACTTCAAATTATACTACAGAGCTATAGCAACCAAAACAGCATGGTACAGTCATAAAAACAGACACATAGGCCAATGAAACAGTATAGAGAACCCAGAAACAAATCCATACATCTACAATAGACTTATTTTCAACAAAGGTGCCAAATATATACATTGGAGAAAGGATAGTCTCTTCAATAAATGGTGCTGGGAAAACTGGATATCCTTATGCGGAAGAATAAAACTAGACTCCTATTTCTCATCACATACAGGAATCAAATCAAAATGGAGCAAAGATTTAAATCTAAGACCTTAAACTGTGAAACTACTCAAAGAAAACCCTGAGGAAACTACCCAGGACATTGGTCTGGGTAAAGATTTCTTGAGTAATACTCCACAAGCACAGGCAGCCAAAGCAAGAATCGACAAATGGGATCACATCAAGTTGAAAAGCATCTGCACAGCAAAGGTAACCATCCACAAAATGAAGAGTCAACCCAAAGAATGGAAGAAAATATTCACAAACTACCCATCTGACAAGGGATTAATAACCAGAATATATAAGGAGCTCAAATGACTTTATAGGAAAAAACCTAATAATCAGATTGAAAAATGAGCAAATATCTGAATAAACATATCTCACAAGAAGATATACAAATGGCAACAGGTATATGAAAAGGTGCTCAACATCATAGATCATCAGAAAAATGCAAATCAAACTACAATGAGATATCACCTTACTCCAGGTAAAATGGGTTATATCCAAAAGACAGGCAACAACAAATGCCAAAAAGGATGTGGAGAAAAGGGAACCCTTGCACTCTGTGGAATGGAAATTAGTACAGTCACGATGGAGAACAGTTTGGAGGTTCCTTACAAAACTAAAAATAGAGCTACCATATGATCCAGCAATCCCACTGGTAAGTATATACCCAAAAGAAGGGAAATCAATATATTGAAGAAGTATCTGTTCTCCAGTGTTTATTGCAGCATGATTCACAATAGCCAAGATCTGGAAGCAACCTAAGTGTCCATCAACGGATGAATGGATAAAGAAAATGTGGTACACATTCCATAAAAAAGAATAAGATCCTGTCATTTGCAACAACAAGTATGGAGCTGGAGGACATTATGTTAAGTGAAGTAAGTCAGGCACAGAAAGACAAACTTGGCGTGTTCTCACTTATTTGTGGGAGCTAAAAATTCAAACAAACTCATGGAGGTAGAGAGTAGAACAATGGTTACTAGAGGCTGGGAAGTGTAGCAGGTTAGTGAGGAGTAAGGAGGGAATGGTTAATGGGTACAAAAATATAGTTAGAATGAATAAGATCTAGTATTTGATAGCACAACAGGGTGACTATAGTCAACAATAATTTAGTGTACATTTGAAAATAGCTCAAAGAGTATAATTGGATTGTTTGTAATACAAAGAAAGGATAAATGCTTGAGGCAATGGATCCTCCATTTACCCTGATGTGATTATTATTTGTTGTATGCCTGTGTCAAAATATCTCATGTACCCTATAAATATATGTACCTACTGTGTACCCACAAAAATTAAAGATTAAAAAAAGATTAATTATAACAAGAGATTGCCTACTAAGAGGCAAAGAGAACTCCAAGGAATATAGTAATAGCAGATATAAGGAACAGCTACTACCGCTAGGACTGAGGCAGAACACCCAAGGAGAGGAAATCCCCGCAGTCATCAAAGTCCACTTTCAACCCCCCACCCGCATCCCCAGGCTGAGATCCAGACCTCATTGGAGAGGGTGTGGGTGTGGCCTGTTGAATACAAGATACACAATGCCAGATGGCACTCTGGCAAAAGGTACTGAGAGGCCCCTTTATGGAGCTGGGGGAGGCTCTCTGTGGGGAGGTACTGTACTGGTGATATCTGCTGGGAGGCTATACTCTGGTGGACATGAGGAAGTCATTCCCAGGGAGATGCCACACTATGGAGCTTACTCTAAAGCTGCCCATGGGGGTAGTGTACTGAGAAGTGGCTCTGGTTTATCAGGAGGTGATGCCACTGAAACTTGCTGAGGGTGAGCACTGGGGCTCCCACCTGTCCCTGGCCACTGGATGCTAGAGGTGCAAGCCCAGAAGAAGGCTATTGGATTCTTCCTCCCCTCCCCTCCCTTCCCATCTCTTCCTCCCTCCCTTTCCCCTCTTCTTCCTCCCCCTCCCTCTCTCCTCTCCCCTCCCCCTCTCCTCTCCCCTCCCCCTCTCCTCTCCCCTCCCCCCTCCTCTCCCCTCCCCCTCTCCTCTCCCCTCCCCTCTCCTCTCCCCTCCCCCTCTCCTCTCCCCTCCCCCTCTTCCCATCCTTCCTCCTCTTCCCTTCCTTTCCCTTCCCCTCTTCCTTTCCCTTCCCCTCTTCCTTTCCCTTCCCCTCTTCCTTTTCCTTCCCTTCCTTCAGCTCCCCCTCTCTCTGACTCTTCCTTTCTCTCTCTCTCTCCCTGACTCCTCTATACCCCTTTAACCAAAGTCAGTTGCTTTAGAAGACTCAGGACACTTCTTGTGTGTCTGGGCATGGCAATTTGTTCATCAGTTTCCTATGAGCATATTAAAACACTAATTATAACTATGAAAACGTACAGTTGGTGTATAGTTAGCTCTTACACCATATTGGCTGATGGGAAGTAAGACTGAAAAAAAAATAGAATAATGTCTTTCATTAGGAGATTAGATTGTGCTGTGTGCATTTTGTATCATGTTTTCTTCTTTGCTCTTACATATAAAAAGCAGTGTTTCTACATAAGATTTGCATGAGTGAAAAGAACACAAGGTTAGGAGATATCATCCTGGTTCTGTCCCCAAGTGGTATCGTGACCCTAAGCAAATAACACTTTCTTTGATTTCAGTTTTCTCGTCTTTCAAATAGGAATAACATTTATTCATTCATGTACTTGTTAATCCTGTCTGTAAACATTTTTTAGGTTGCTTATTTTGTGTCGGCTGCTGTGCTAGCACTGGAGATTTGTAGCTTACTAAGCCATTACCTGTCTCCTTAGGGAGCCACCTTGTAGTCCTAAAAATAAAATATAATGCCCCATTTTAGAGAGTTCTCATAAAAATCAAATGAGATGATGGATTATAAGTACTTGAAAAAGATAAAAAAATCACTCTTCAAATGTAAGAGGTTGTACTGATATTAATATCACAGTCATCACAACCCCAGAATGGCAATTAACTTATTGTGTTTTTTATTTCATTGACATTAGGGCTAAGAGGAGGATTGCAAGTGATTCAGGTAAGGACCAGAGCATCTATATTCCCAAAGAATGTTTCCCATAAATTAACAGTCATTAAAATTAACCTGTGAAGTTAATTATGGTATGTGACACAGATGGCTTTAAGCTTTATGCAGTTATGTTCTTGACCAGATGAGGTCTTCCTTTTATTAGTTTATGAGTCACAGGGCAAGTGTGATGGTGTGCTAGGAATGCTTAATCAGGATCAGGAGCTAGAGTTACTTCTGGCCTTGGGGGAAAAAAAATCCTTTTCGGCATATTCATTTTTGTTTTTTATTGTGAATAAAGCACCCTTTATTGCTGCTCAGGGTGCAATAAACCTCTCAAATCCTTGGGCCCTGGATCTTGTGTGACCTGCCCTTTCATCTCTGATGCTTTCGCTTCTGGAGTTTTGACAGTGTCGGATCTCCTTCATGCGCTCTTGCTCCTCTTTGCTCTCTCTCTTTTCCTTTATCAAGGTCTCACCAGCTCTCTGGGAGGAGGATTGCATCATCCCAACCACAGACTACCCGGAGCTTTGGGTGCTCTGTAGCTGCTCATGTCCTTTCCAGTCCCTTCAACCAAGGAGAAGAATGACAGATTGCTGGCTGAGAGTATCCAGAGTGGCTGTTAGCTAATGATTGCTATAAATTCTGATAATAATAATAGCAATCATAAATAATATAAAACAGTAGCACTGCAGCAGCTGGTATTCATGCTGCTCAGATTCTTATTTAAAGAATTTAAACTTTTTTTTTGGAGGAGACTTACAAGAATCTTGGGTCACATGGTACCACTTGGCCACAAGGACTTGACAAGTAGTAATGAGCAGGGTTTCTTGAAGGGCAGACAGAAAGATAGGGACAGCTGTCCTGGAGAGTCACCCATCCTGCATCAGAACCAAATAAGTGAGCAATAAACCTTTGTTGTGTTAGGCCACGGAGGTTTTGGGTTTTGTTTGGTACATTAGTGTAGCATGACCTATCTATACTACAGTCACTCACATCTCTGCTGTTATTTATTTTTTTAAATAAGCTTAGCACCGGAGACCCCATGGCTGGGTTAACTCTAGTTAAAAATATTTGTTACAGCTGGGCGCAGTGGCTCACGCCTGTAATCCCAGCACTTTGGGAGGCCAAGGCAGGCGGATCATGAGGTCAGGAGATCGAGACCATCCTGGCTAACATGGTGAAACCCCATCTCTACTAAAAATACAAAAAATTAGCTGGGTGTGGTGGCAGGCGCCTGTAGTCCTAGCTACTCGGGAGGCTGAGGCAGGAGAATGGCATGAACCTGGGAGGCGGAGCTTGCAGTGAGCTGAGATAGCACCACAGCACTCCAGCCTGGGTGACAGAGAGAGACTCTGTCTCAAAAAAAAAAAAAAAAAAAAAATTTGTTTTTCATTGTGCTTTTAAAAAAAAATCAAGATAGGGTTTTTGTTTTGAGATATTTTGCAGTAATGTAGTAACTTTTAGAAGCTTAAACTGTGAGCTTCAGGGCACTTGCACATATTGTAATTCTAAATTCCTAAAAGAAGGTTGCGGTACTGGAAGAGCTAAGCAGCTTCCCAACTCCCATCCAAAGCTGACTTGTGGGGACTTAATCCTACATAAGAAAAATCTTGTTTCTCTCTGGCATTTCAGAAGCAAAGCTTATTGATCACGAAGCATGAGAGTGGAAGAATTTCCTGAAAATGGAAGGAGGAGATGGTTTCACAGCAAAGCTACTAATCTGAAACAGTAAAAGCAACAAACAAATGCCCACTCCCCTTAGCTGACCAGAACATAATCCTTGTGAAATATAAAAACAATTAGGTACATGTAACACAGGAGTTTGTAGGATATAAAGACACTGTTTTTCAAATTTAATGTTAACAGTGGGATTATTTGTTTTCCCTGCAACAAATTTCTTTGTGGGAGTCTGGTATATCAAATAGGATTGGTAAAGTGAAGCAGGCACGGGCATCTAGAATTCTGCTGCTTCGTACTGCCCCTTCCCAGTCCCCAGTGGCCAGGAGATGCCCCACCAGAGCTCCAGGGCTCTCAGATCATTGTTTGAAAACTACTCATCAGAATGTCTCTTTGAATCAGAGCTTGGATTTCTGATGCATCGGACATTTAAACTCTCCCCCTGTTTTGCCACCTCACTTGCAGTGAGTTAACCTAAAACATAAAGGGGAAAAGCAACAACAAAAGAGATCAAAAAAGCCCAAACGATCAAAAAAGGCACACTGAAACCTGTGTCCTCACCTATTCAGAAAGTCAGGGGGAAAAAAAGATAAAAGAATAAATCCTAAGCAAAAGCAACTTTCCATCGAGATGACAAGATAGCTTCTTCCCTTCTGCATGTGAATTCCAATTCCAGTTTATGATCTGTGACATGATAATCAGTCTTAACTGCATTTTGCAGATAGTAGCAGCTGTGGAGATGGGTGCTGAAGTTGACGTTGCCCAGTGATTATGTCATTTCTGGCAAACTCCCCTCAAATGTGCTTTGATTGATGTGGTTGTTCTTTCCTCTGCTAAGTTGACGTGTACTTAACCTCAGGCAGGAATCACGGTCAAGTCCATTTAGGGGTCAGATCCGATGCAGCCATGGAAAGCTAGAGATTCTCAGTCCTGTCATCCCTTGATTTTACTTTTCTAGATGCTAAGTAAAAAAATGAGAGGAGAAAGAAGGGAAGCAAGGGACAGGAGTAGAGACTGCTGGTGTCAAGGACGACAGGGTGGAAGGCCACATGGAACATCACAGTCATGTTGAGTACCACTGCATGCAAGGGCAGCTACCTGAAAGTCAATGATGCATTTAAGATTTTTCTTCCTGGCCCATAATTCCCATTTGGTTGAGAGTATAGCTGCATTAAGTATTTGGTAAATTTGCTGCAGGTGGCCCAGAAAACCTCCCCAGCGCTAACAATCAATTACCTCTCAGGACAGAAGCTGCTTCCTGTGCAGGAAATGCGAGATCTCTGCTCAGTGACAGAGGCTCAGGAATTTCTTAGGACCTATGGATCTTCCAGTCCAACTGAGTGCAGAAAACTGCCAGGTTTCATCTTCCTCCTTCTCTACACCAAAAAACCTGAGACCAGGATGCCGTGTAGGTGCTTCAGTTGGGAGATGATGCCAAGAACCACAAATGAGGAAATGGTAATGTGGGTCAGAAGAGAGAGAAAAGCCAATAAGGGTCTATTTGTAAGTGGGCTACCACCACGGGCAGGTGGGGCTCAATCCCTCTGGGGCCCTCAAAAAATTGTGTATCTCGTGAAAGGACATGGAAGCTGGGATATTTGTCCAATCACTTCCTTCTCTAACAGGGTGAGGGATGCCTCAAGTGGCATTAACCCCACAATTCTGGTTATAACAGTGCAGCAGGGAGTTCTCCTGGTGTCAGAGAAAGCCCGGTGGCTGAGAAGAGAGACCCAGGAGCTACACAGAGGTGGGATGCTGTTCAAAGCCCAGGAATTGTCTACCCTGGCCTGCAGGTAAACTCAGCTGGGTCAAAGTGACAGGAGGCTGTGGTATCAACAGTGGCTACTATAGCCTCCTAGAATCTGAAAAGGACTCAAATAATATAAACACATATCATTCATAGTGTTGCATTATTTTTACACAATAAGATCAAATATAAAAATATTTATTGTAATCTAAAGTAGTTTACAACTAGGCGATCAGTCCAAAGTGGACAGAGGCTGCTAAAGAGAAGAATACAGAGAATAGCATAGAGAAAGAGGAAAATAGGAAGAGAAAATAAACTTCTATAGATTTAAAAAGGTTGGTTCATTGAGAATATAATTATTGAGCATGACTTACGTGGAGGAATCTGCTCTAAGTTGAAGGTAATAGAGTAATGATCAAAAATCACAAAGTTCTATGTTCTCATGAAGTTATATTCCAACTGGAGGTAGACTGATCATTAGTAAGATAAATAAGTTTACAGAGTGCTTGATAATCATGAGTGCTAAGGAGAAAAACAGCAGAAAATGGGACTAGGAGGTGTGGGCTGGGGGAGGGTGTTAAAGTCTTAAATGGGGCTGGGCTTGGTGGCTCACCTCTGTAATCCGGGCACTTTGGGAGGCCGAGGTGAGTGGATCACTTGAGCTCAGGAGTTTGAGACCAGCCAGGCCAACATGGTGAAACCCTGTCTCTACTAAAAAAACCAAAAAATTAGATAGGTGTGATGGCATGTGCCTGTAATCCCAGCTATTCAGGAGGCTGAGGCAAGAGAATGGCTTGAACCCGAGAGGCGGAGGTTGCAGTGAGCTGAGATCGCGCCACTGCACTCCAGCTTGGGAGACAAATGAGACTCAGTCTCAAAAAAAGAAAAAATAAATAAAAAAGAAAACATTGTAAATGAGCTGGGCAAGGAAGGCCCACTCCTGGGCAAGGAGGACTGAAGTGGGGAGGGCAGGAGGGAACCCTGAGGGTATCTGGGGAGGAGAATTCTAGGTGGAGGAACAGCAGGTACAAGACCCTGAGGTAGGAACATGCCTAGCAAGTTGGGGAGCATCAAAGGAGGCTCATGTGGCTGTAGCAGCATGATCCCAAGGAGAGTAGGAGGGCCTCAGTTCAGAGAGGAAATTGCAGATTAATAAGGTAAGCCAGATTCCAACTACAGGGCCTTGTGTACCTTTTTAAGGATTTAAGTTTCTACTCTGTGTGAGATTGTTATCAAACAGAACTTGGGTCCACTTGCCCAGCACAGCAAAGCCAAACACTGAGAAGAGAAAGTGAGGCATTTACCACAGGGTGCCAAGCAAGGGGAAGTAGGCAGCTCATGCTTAAGACCCAAACTCCTCCATGGCTTACAGGTGTTTTTAAAGGCAGGGAGGCAGAGGTTACAGGCAAAGTCATAAATCAATGAATGGAGGCTATATATTGGCTTGACCTAAAAAGATGGGACATCTCAAAGTGGCAACCCACAGGTCATAAATGGATTCAGGGATTTTCTGATTTGCAATTGGATAAGGAGGCACAGCTTTGTCTAAAAGTCTGGGATCAGCAGAAAAGAGTATTAGCTCTGGCCTGTGAGTGTGACTTTCCCCAGTCCCCCCAGGATGAAATTGGAAAATAATGGCAGAGTTCAGTCCTCAATTCTCCCTTATCTGAGGTCTACATGCCAGGAGACAGCATTGTTATTTGGTTGGGGTCTGGGTTTCTGCAAAACAATTGAGGGACATGAGTTAAAATGTTATTTTTAATCTCTATAGGGACCCTATGGAGGGTCTCTGTTCCATCCCACCCTGAGGAAAATGTTTCATACAGGGGCTTGATTTCTAACCCATTCCTGGCCGGCTAGAAGATCCGGAGTAACTTGGGCATGGATCACTCCCACCAGCTTCTCTAAACATTTATACTTTGAGTATTTTTCAGGTTCAGAGATAAAACAAGCATCTTAAAGTTCCATTTAGGCACAGTAGAATAAGTCTAGAGATTTCTCGCCCTCAAAGAATCTTGGAAGATCTGTGAAATATGCTCTATGCATTCACCTGACCTCTGCTTTGAGACCACCAATATTTTGATATTATATTGTCATATATATTGGTTAGGGTATTTGGTTGTAAGCAATAGGAACTAATTTAATAGACACAATGTGAGGTGGCCTATAGAGAAGCAATCATTGAAGAACTGGGCTTTGAGAGGGGTGGGAACTAGGGAAGTCCAGGAGAACCAGGTAATGGGAGTATGAATTAAGAATCTCAGAGGTACAACCCTTTCTGGGTCAAATCAGCTCCAGTCACTTTCTATTTTTTAGTTTTCCTGTTTCTGCAAAATATCACACAAAGTTCAAAATCTTGGTGGAGGGTCTCTAGACTCATTGAAGACCCATGTTCAGTGGGCTGGAGCAATGAAAGACAGTCCTACAAAGACTGCACACAATGAATGAGAGATAATCCCTTCATATGAAACCTAAGTACTATCACCAGAGAAATATGGAATAGATGCTAAGCAGACCCATACAATAAATGTCCACTGGTCTACATCTGTGCTATCCAATACAGCAGCCACTAGCTAAATACAGCTATTAAAAGTAAGTCATATGAAAGAAAATGTAAATTCAGTTCCTCAAAAGTAAGTCATATGAAAGAAAATGTAAATTCAGTTCCTCAACTGTATCAGTCACATTTCAATTGCTCATTAGCAACATGTGGTTAATAGATTCTAAGTTAACACATATATAGAACATTTCTATTGCCATAGAAAGTTCTTTTGGACTGCACTGGTATATGTAGTAATATATCTATCTGTACACATATTCCAAGCACTTTATACCACTTTTTATAAAATAAGCCCTCACTTTCATTACATTATTTAACTCATATTTCTACCTTGTGTTATAGATAGAAAGTATATTATTATTTCTACTTTATAGCTGAAGAAACTGAGTCCAAAATGGGTAGAGCAACTGACACTAAAGATCACCTAGCCAGTCCGAGATCACACAGTCAGTATTAGGACTGGGGCCTTGTGCCTCCCAGTGCAGGGTCCCTCACACCAGTCATAACATAGATGCCCAGATCATGCATGACTTGATGTAAAAACAACAATTTTTGTTGTCCCAGTTTGAGTCCTTATAAATTTCTCCTGTCAAAGAAATAAACATGCAACTCTCACAAATTATCTTTTATGGAGCTTTTAAAGGCCACTTTGCCAAAGGGAGCTATATACCCATGACATAAATATGAAGATGGATTGACAGAAAATACTCTTTCACAGGTTGGAGGAAATATTGGGGGAAAGAAATTTTCTCAGACTGCCCTTCCGACGTGGCATGGATCGTGGAGGTCAGCTTTTCTAGCTTGTGCCCAGAGATCTGTCTACCTCAGCTGTGTCTTGTGATTGATAGGAGGATACAGTCTCCCAGGGTGTGATTTAAGGTGGAGCTTATAGGTCTACAAAGCTCAAGCTCTTATCAAGCTACTATGGCATGATAGTACAATTATAAAGAAAGTAGACTAGTTTCTATAAGCTGTGTATAAAACCAGGCCCACCCTAACATTTGCAGGGCCTAGGCCAAGAGTGTATGTAGAGTCTCATATACCGTTTGTCTAAATATTTCAAAGTTATAAACCAAGAAGGGCCTGTGGCCCTAACTGTGTTCCCACCCTAAGCCTGGTAGGGGCTTCTCACAGGTGTCCTTGGAGTCCCTCCAGGACCAGCCCTGCTGCTTGCCAGTCTGCATGGTCACCTGGATATGCTGAGTCAAAGGCAGGTGGAGCTCGGTGAAAGTCTGTGGTTTTCAGTGAGGACTGGAGATTCCCAAATCTGGGATTGGGAACTGACTCAGCCAAGCGCCTCAAGGAGCTAGGGTGCTCCTTGAGCAGGTTCCTCTCCTCCTTATTTCAATTTTCTGATTAAGAACTTCTAGACAGTTCTAAGCCGCTTTCAAACAACACACGTTTTTAGCAAATGAGAAGAAGAAAGCTTGGTCATGTTAGAAATAGTCCTGTCCAGACACACACTTCAGAGCAATCTGGAATGGCCATTCCCCAAGCATGGGCTGCAATTCCTTTCTCCCCTGTGTCTCCCTAACGCCCGCACCCACTCATCAAGCTCTTAGTTCAGCACACTGGCCTGTGGGTCCGAGTTCGGTGTGTGCCGCATCCCTCTCCTATAAACTCTTTTTGCTCAATAAATTACTGAATCTTCAAAAGAAAAATTTTTAAATAATACCAAAACCACAAAACAAAGCAAACAACAGTGACCTGGTATTTTGGCATTCATTTTGTGTGGGGCCCTCTAAAGCAGAGGGTCCTGGAGGAGTCTCTTCAGTCCAATGGCTGAATTACTCAAAGACTCTTTCATACAAAAGTTAGCTGGGCATGGTGGCGTGCGCCTGTAGTCCCAGCTACTTGGGAGACTGAGGCAGGAGAATCACTTGAACCTGGGAGGCGGAGGTTGCAGTGAGCCAAGATTGTGTCACTGCACTCTAGGCTGGGTGACAGAGCAAGACTCCATCTGAAAAAACAAAACAAAACAAAAAAAACACTTTGTTTACTTTATAACCATATGGCAGGACATCTCAGTTCATCTATGACCTGTGGTTTTAAAGTAAATTCTGTTTAAAGTTATCTTTAAAATAGCTTTATTTTTGTTAAAATAGAGCCATATCTTCATCTGTGGGAAATCATATTGACTCCATGATAAGCTATATTCTGGAAAATAGTGCGCTGACTATTGCTACCTGTGAGTAGCTCACCCAACCCATAGGCAAAGTAGCAAAGAGAGAGGCATGGCAACCCCCAACGTGAGAGGCTTGTAGACAACCCACAGTTCTAGCAGATGTCGGTGCAATGGGGCAAATTTCATCCCCCTCAGAGCATGGCTCTGGGCACCACTGGACACATCTGTTTCAGGATAATTTGAAGTCCAGTTGTTCAGATAGAGTTGATCTTAAGACCATGGTGGCTACTGCTGAATTTTTTCAGATAAAGTTAATAAAATCCGAAGTTCACCCAGGTGGTTGATGGCAATATGAACTCTATATAAGACTGTCTGATGCCAAGTATCTTAGTCAACTCAGGCTGCCATAACAGAATACCACAGACCAGGTGGTTTAAACAGCAGATATTTACCTCTCACAGCTCTGGAAACTGGGAAGTCTGGGATTAAGCTGCCAGCATGGTCAGGTTCTGGTAAGGGTCCACCTCTTGGCTTGCAGGTGTCCACCTTCTTGCTGTGTACTGTGTGTGGTGGAGAGATCTCTCCTTACAAGGGCCCTAATTCCATCATGAGCCCATCTAACCATGATTACCTCCCAGAAGCCTCACCTCCAAATACCATCCCATTGGGGGTTAGGGTTTCAACATATGAATTTTGAGAGGACACAGACATTCAGTCCATAACACCAAATCTGTATTCATCCTAGTTCAGCACAGAGCAGAACCTATGTTTACCCAATATCCTTTGAATACTAGTTCTGACCATAGCCTTTGTAATTTAAAAGCTCTACAGTCATTTTTTTTGAATTATAAATGCAATACACACTTTTACTAGAAAATAGGAAAAAATTAAATAAAACATCCATAATTCCACCAATTTGAGACTAACAGTTGGTTTCTTTTCTTCCAAACACATATGTGTATATAAATATACGCATATATACTTCCATAAACAACATATTTTTAAAATGAAATTAGATTCATACTGTTGAGGTTTTTGTTTTTTTTTTTTAATCTTACTTCTTTCAACATGCTTTAAATAGTAAGCTTTTCCCTTGTCCTAAAAAAATTTTTACTTCTTCACTTTTTAATGTTTTGGCTATCTGGACCATAAATTATCTGCGTTTATATCTTATATTATTTAGAAAATATATATCTGCTTTTAATCCCCTCGTTTTTAACTTTTAATTTTTCAAATGGATTTTAAAAGCTGTGTTTTTGCTAAGTATCAACTCAAGAAGGAAATGTTCTCTTTTGAGTTCTACCTTTGCTAGATGAAGAATGTGGCCCACCTCTCCTCTCACTACCCCTTCATGTCAAAGCCTTGGATTTGTGGGGCTTTGGATGTTGTGCTTATTTTTTGAAATAAAAATAAATGAACAATTTCCTATATATAGAAAATTATTATGCATATAAACCATGCATTTTTATCACAAAGGATTTTAGTTGGCAGTTTTCTGCAATATACTAGTTATTTTCACAAGGTGGAAATCCAGAGGATTGATTGGCTTGAATCCTGAATCCCTACATCCTCTATCAGCACCCAGTGTTCTTGCAGGTTTTCAAAGAAACTCTCCCTGCTATTAGGCTAAGGCTTTAGATTCAAATACTCATAGAGAATCTTAGCCCTAGGCTAAAAATAGGGCCCACCTTTAGCATGGGCCCTATTTTGTTCCTTCTTCCATGGATATGTCTGGAGCAGTCTTCTTTAGTTCTGATTCCTGGCCAACATCATAGAAAGATGAATCCTTTAGGAAGTGCACCAAAGAAGGAGCACTTTTGCATAATGCCTAGAGCTCCTCATCTCTGCCAACCACCCCAAGTCTCTCTCTCTTTTTAATTTTTATTTTTTTGCTGGGCCCAACCCTTGTTTCTGTTTGAGCAAAATGCATAAACTTAGAACAGACATTCTTAAGCCTTGTGCTGTGTTACACTGTTGTACTACGAGCATTTGACTTATTTTTGCTGGAACCATGAATATGTCTTGAAAGGCTGCTGTCTGTTGGATGAAACACTGAGCTAAGCAGGTCATACAACAGGCTGTAGAGTAGGAGCTCCAACTTGGAACTAAGGGGCATAAAGTGTGGTACCCTGCCCACTGGTGTCAAAGAAAAATTAAGCATTCAATGGAACATGTGAGGGCTTTGCTTTCTGACAGTGTGATTCTGGCTATACTGAGGGTTATCTTTTAAAACTAGCATGGTATAGAAGAGTGACCTCATGGACAGTGCAGTAACTAGATGCTTCCAAAGGGTGTGAGATGCTGCTTTTCTCTAGTAGTATTTGTGTTATAATTATTCCTGGCTTGTTTGCCTTTAGTATTTTTTGAGTGCCAAAAATTATAGCATTCAAAAGATGTGCCACAAAAACAACAAAGTTGACAACTACTGATCTGGAACCTTTCTAAATGTGACCAGTCAGAGACCATAGCCAATATTTTCTATTGTCTATAGAATGGGATGGGCAGAGAAAACAGCTAACAAAAAAGGAAAAAACAACCCAAAATGTTTCATGGTTTCAGCTTTATTAGCATAACAGTCAAGTTGTTCTGGTTCCACGAAGGAGAACTCTCCCATCAATAGGTTCATTGTGATGCCAAACTTTACATATTTTGGAAAAACATTCATTTACCTGCCAGGCAAGCTGCCTCCTCTCTTAGAGTTTGTGGTAGGGAACTATAAGCATAAAGACCTTTCTGAGGAGGTTTTCCTTATTTTATTGACTGCCTCATATATTTACAACTTCCCAATTTATTTTTTCAGACTGCTAACTCCTGTGTTCCCAGATTCCCATTTTTCAATTGATTGTGGGCTTTTTCTAGGGTTACAGATTTAACTTCCACGCAAGTGGTGGGGTGTCCCACATCATGACCTTGTATATTCTAACTCTAAACACTCTTCTTATTTCTGTATGTCTCCAGACCAGCAAACTTACACAGTCTTCTTGTTATTGATATTTGCCCTTTGTGTGTTCCAAGAGCATGTCCCTAAGTGCACAGAAGATGTGATTTTTCTTCTGTCATTGTCTCCAAAACCTCTTCTTTCCTGCATCTGAAGTCCCCAGACCCTGGATAAGATTTCTACTTTGTTGCACTGAGGAACAGAACTTTTCCCTTTTTATTTACAGAAGGGTCTGGCTCTTATCACCTCTGAATAGCATGCCATTCTCTTAGCCTCATCTAAGAAACAGACTGTAGGGGAAGAGAAGATCTAGAATGTTGGTCACCAACCAATGGCAGACATTATCAGGTAAGAAACCTGCCCACCCAAACTCTGGACCCTAATATGCAAGTCTAACTAGTTCCATAAAACCAATCCCTGCTAACCCCACAAACAGGTTGCCTGTAGTCTTACAAGTGGCCTCCTTGGTTTTTAGTGGCATAGTGCAGGTGAGCCATATATTATGCTTCTCAATTTATTTCCATTGGTCAGAAAACTGGTAAAAAATTCCTTTTCAATGGTATAGTTTTCAAATCTCAACAGAGACTTCTTTGGTCTTAGTGATGAGTCTTCATGGTATTTTGGCTTGCATGTAGTAACAATAATCAAGTCATTCACCCAGTGCAAGATTTTGGTGTCTTTATTTTTAACTATTTGTATTGTGCATTATCACATAGATAACCATTTGTTTTGCTGGTCTCATTGCTCACTTAGAAGTCTGAATATAATTCTTTCTCAGAGTGTGGGAAATCATGGATTGATATTCTTAGTTTTTGACGTAGTGCTTTTTATTTTTAACCTTCTTAGACAATTTGTGAGCAAGGAAGTCAGGAACTGTGAGCCACCTGCCATCTTAATTTGACATCTAGTCTCACTACTTTCAAGCACCTCCACTTCAAAATACTCTTACAAGTGAATCACCATTGTTAAATGGATCTTTGAAGGAATTTTGACAACCAGACTGAAAACAATCTAGACATCTTAGATATTTGTGGCTTCACAGAAAATAAAATAAAACAACCCTTTTCAGCATCAAGTTATATTTTCCATAGCTACAGAATCTGGTAAATAACTATGTTACTCATTCATCTAGGTAGTTTGATACTACCTACTGATACTGGAGTGGGGGAGGGAAGTGCTGGGAAGGGAAGGGTGTGGTCCCTGGCTAGGGCTCCACCCCTGGGCCTGTGCCCATGAACCTAGGTGAGGACAGGCATTTCTGTTTTTGTGCCCAAATGTTGCATTTCCCAAGACCAACCTGGCCTACCACACCCCTATCCTGTGCCTGTAAAAACTCTCAATACCCTAGCTAGCAAGCACACAGCAACTGGATGTCGAGAGGAACACACCAGCAGAATAAGATACAAGTGGCTGGGCATTGAGGGGAATGCTCTGGCGTAAGAGCACATCAACAGATGCCGGCAGGCCAGCAGGCTATTGACCAGCAGGACGAGGTGAAGTTTGGCTGGGGCAGTCGAAGGAGAGAGCTCCACTGCTGAGTGGCTGACTCCAGGGGAAAACCAACTTCCCACTCCATCTCCCTTCTGGCTCCCCCATCTGCTGAGAGCTACTTCCACTCGCTAAAATCTTTGCACTCATTCTCCAAGCCAATGTGTGATCTGATTCTGCTGGTACACCAAGGCAAGAACCCTGGGATACAGAAAGCCCTCTGTCCTTGCGATAAGGCGAAGGGTCTAATTGAGCTGACTAACGCAAGCCGCCTACAGATCGCTAAACTGAAAGAGCACACTGTAACACATGCCCACTGGGGCTTCAGGAGCTGTAAACATTCGCCCCTAGACACTGCTGTGGGGTTGGAGCCCCACAGCCTGCCCGTCTGCATGCTCCCCCTTGAGGTTTGAGCAGCGGGGCACCAGAGAAGTGAGCCACTCTCCCTGTGGCACACCCTGCGAGGGGGACAAGGGAACTTTTCCCATTTTACTACCAAGGCCAGTGACATGAATGATCAAATACTAACCAGCTACATTTTATTTAATTTTTAATTTTTTTAGTTGTCAGAAGATTTTATTAACTGTAAGCCAGGGAATGGACTGATCGATTTTATCATGCAAATCAATGAAAAAAAAAAAAACTCTTTTAGAAGGACACAAACACACACACGTGCTCACAGGGAAGCTGGTTGTTGGTTGAGAGTCAGGTCAGAACCTTGGAGAGCTCAAGATAAAGAGGGGGCAGAACCACAATCAGAAGCTTCCATGGCTGCCACCCACATGGATGAGTTTTATTTAATTATTTTTTTCCTTAAACTTTTATTATAAGCTCAGGGGTACATATGCAGGATGTGCAGGTTTGTGACATAGGTAAACCTGTGCCATGGTGGTTTGCTCTACAGATCTTCCCATCACCTAGGTATTAAACCCAGCACCCATTAACTATTCTTCCTGATGCTCTCAACCAGCTACATTTTAAACCCTATTTTCTCTAAAGATACATCAACAGATTAGCTTATTCTTCAGTCCTGGATCTAACATAATTTCTACAGTAAAGTGAAGATAAAGTTTATTCAGATTATTTGTACAAGTACTTTCTCATCAAAGTGCAGCAGTCTACTTTCTGTTTCCCATGGGTGATAGGAGATAGGGTTAATGAAACAGCAGTAATTTAGAGACCAGTTTTAGCTGCATATTGCAATCTTTCTTTAGAACTATCCTAAAAGCTGTCTGTTGCTTTGAAATGAATCTTCCATTTCCTCCTCTTCTTTTGGACCTGCTCAGGAGCAATAAAATAGAGCAAATGTAAACAGCAGAAATGAGACAGAAGGGGACTTGGAGATAAAAGAAATTTGTTTCTTCTGCATTCTTCAGAATGCAGAGTAGTTCCTGGCAGAGAGTAGATGCTAAGTTAATGTTTGTCAAATTAAGTGCATAACCCGAATATTCAGAATAGAAATCTAAATAGTTTTTACTTGCCTGAACACAGGAACCTTACTCCTAGAAAATTTGGCTGGCTAGCAGAAACAACTTTAAGTGCCTTGAAAAAATAAGTAACAGATGATAGGTTGCTTCTAACTGGAGGCTGGTGGAAGACAACATCACATTAGGTCTAGGGGAGGATTATTACTTGGGAAGGTGGGCTTGAGTCAGTGATGGGTTGAGAGGATGCGGTAGTAACCAAACAGGTCAGCCAAGCCAGCAGCCATCAGGGATGGAGCCAAGGCAAACTTCAAGCAGACAATGCTGAATACAAACTATGTCTACCTTCTCAGATTGCCTCCCACCCACCTTTCTCTTTATGCGTTGGTGTAATAGCTATGCTGATTAGCCTGTCTCCTTCTGGATGTGGGTGAAAGGCCACATTCTGGAGTTTAGGACCTGCTTTTTAAAGTGGTACTCAGGGGATTAAATGACACAATCCAGAAGTGTGTGTGAGGAGTGATTAGCTCCCTGCATGTAAAACTTGATAAAAGAAAAATGAAAGACAGGAGTCCTCTCTTCCTTCTTTCTGTCAAGGACTACTCCAAGGTGAGATTTCATTCGCACATTTTCTTAAGAAGTCCTGAGAGCTGGGCAGACATGGTCGCATCCTGGCCCTTGTGTTGCTTCTTTCTCCTCTCACCCTCATTCTTCTAGCCTTTCATTTCCCAACTAAAGGGTCAGCCCTTTCATTCTTTCTTCAGGCTCTGCTTTCTAAGAAATCAGAAGTAAGGTACTGACTACCCCAGAGCTGTCTCACTTGGAGCTCTTTCCCTCAAGCTTTTCTGTTTAGTGTTTTTGTTTGAAATCCAAGGACATAAAAAGAGAAGAGTCCTTCCTCAAAAACCATGCCCTCAGTCTCCTATGTTACTCCTTTTTTTGGTGCTGTGTAATAGTTATTTCACACCATAATGAATATTAGCTATACTTGCCATTGTATAGGTGTAGGGGAGGATGAGGAGGTTCAAACTGTATTCCCAACATCATAACTTCCTGTTACATCCAAGAGCTGTTGAACAATATCGAGTTTCCCAACATATGTGTGATTGGAATCAAAGGAGGAGAAGAAAGGGAGACAGTTCAGAAGATAATATTTGTGGAAATAATGGCTGGGAATTTTCAAAAATTAATGACAGAAACCAAACCACAGATCCAGGAGTCTCAGAGAACAGCAAGAACAAAAAAACAAAAACCACTCACTCCTGTCCCTACATACACATGCTGTGGCATAGCATAAAACCAAAAAAACAGATAAAATCTTAAAGGTAGTCAGAGAAAATGAAACATTACATAAAGAGGAACAAAGGTACAGTGGTGCAAAGAATTACAGTAAACTTTTTGTCAGAAACTATGCAAGCCAGAGACAATGGAGCAACAACTCTAAAGTGCTGAAAGAAAAGCATTTGCTAACCAAAAATTCTACACCTTGTGAAAATACCTTAAAAACTCAAGGTAAATAAAGATTTTCTTAGACACACAAAAATGGTGAGAATTCATTTTCGGCAGACCTACTGTATGAGAAATATTAAAAGATGTTCTTCAGGCAGAAAAAAATAATATATCAGACTGCAATGTAGACCTATATGAGGAAATAAATTTCATTCTTTCTTTAAGATACTGACTACCCTAAAGCTGTCTCACCTAGAGCCCTTTCCCTCAACTTTTCTTTTCGTTTCTCTCTCTCTGTCTCTCCCTTCCTTTCTGTCTTCTGTTCTCTTCTCTTTTCTTTTCATTTCTTTTCTTTCTTTTTGACAGAGTTTCACTCTGTCTCCCAGGCTGGAGTGTGATATCGGCTAAGTGCAACCTCTGCCTCCTGGCTTCAAGAGATCCTTGTGCCTCAGCATCCTGAGTAGCTGGAATTACAGGTGCGTGCCACCACGCCTGGCTAATTTTTGTATTTTCAGTAGAGTCGGGGGGTTTCACCATGTTGGCCAGGCTGGTCCCAAACTCTTGACCTCAAGTGATCTACCTGCCTTGCCCTCCCAAAGTGCTGGGATTACAGGTGTGAGCCACTGCACCTGACACCCCCTCAACCTTTTCTATTTAGTGTTTTGTGTTTGTAATTCAAGGACATAACGAGAAAAGAGTTCTTCCTCAAAAACTATACCTTCAGTCCCCTACGTTATTCCTCTTTTAGTTCTCTTACTCTGTAAAATTCTTTCACACTATAATAAATATTAGCTATACTTGCCCAGGTATAGGTGTAGTAGGTGGTGAAAATGGAAATAATGAAGGTAAAATTAAATTAATTTTCTAAATATTCTTAATTACTCTAAAACAATGGTTCTGAACCCAAGGAGATCCCTTTCCATTACCATTCTTCCCCATAGGAACACTGGCAATGTCTGGAGACATTTTTGATTGTCACAGCTGGGGTGGTGCTACTAATGCTAGTAGGTAAAGGTCTGGGATGCTGCTGAACACCCTACTATACATGGGACAGACTCACACAAACAGAATTCTCCAGTCCAAAATATTAATATTGCTGAAGTTTAGAGAATCTGCTCTAAAAGATAACTTCTAAAGCAAAAACAGTAACACTGTATTGTGTGTTTACAGCATATATAAAAGTAGGGGGTATGAAAGCGATAGTACGATTAATGGGAGGGAGGAATTGGGACTAACTATTGTGATGTCCCTACATAGCACAGGAAACAATGTTATTTGAAGGTAGGCTCTTGTTAATTAAAGATGTATATTTTAAAACCTAAGACAGCCAATAAAAATAATTAAGATAAAATGGAATAATAAAATACATTCAATTAAAAAAGAAGAGCCTGAAAAGGAGAGCAGAAACTAAAGAATAGATAGAACAAATATAAAACAGCTAGCAAGATGGTGGATTTTAATTGAGCCATTTAAATAACCACATAAACCTCATTTAATGAGACCTGAATTAACTTAAAACCAAATCAAAGACATGACAAAAGAAAAATGTTATGTCATTATCCCTCATGGACATATCTATCCACATCAAAATACATTAGTCCCACTTATTGGTGGGGGATATTTTCCAAGACCCTCAGTGGATTCCTGGAACTGCAGATGATACCAAACCCTATATATACTATGCATGAATTTCTTGTTCCTTCTTCACAACAGACAAAGTCACAGATGGAAAATTAGTTTTCGTCATGGATCTTAGTAACTTCAGCACACGATTTTTTTTCTTTCCATATTAAGTCAAGAACTTTCACCTTTTCACTTAAAGGAGGCACTGATGGCTTCTTTTTTGGTAGATCTGAATGGCTAGCATCACTACTCTTGTGCTCTAGGGCCATTACAAAGTAAACTAAGAATGACTTGAACACAAGCATCACAATACTGGATACTATGATGGTTGGTCTGATAAATAAGACAACTCCTGAGTGAGTAACAGGTGTGGGGGAGGGTACAGACACATGGATGCCCTGGACAAAAGGAGGATTCACCTTCCTGGTGGGGCAGAGCCAGGCGGTGCGAGATTTTGTCATGCTATCCAGAGTGGTGTGCAATTTAAAACGCATGAATTGTTTATTTGTGGAATTTTCCATTTAATATTTCCAGAACACCACTGACCATAGGTAACTGAAACTGTAGAAAGTGAAACCATGAATAAGAGGAGACTATTGTATTGGCAAGTTGAATATAGCAATTTTCAACTTTTTATTAAAAAAGTTGAAAATTACTAGGCTGGGCGCAGTAATTAAAATCAAAAAATTTAAAAATATTAAAATTGTTATTTTAATATTTTTAAATTAAAATATGTAAAAATACTAGGCTGGGCGCGGTGGCTCATGTCTGTAATCCCAGCACTTCGGGAGGCCGAGGTTGGGGAACTGCTTGAGGCCAGGAGTTTGAGACCAGCCTGACCAACATGGTGAAACCCTGTCTCTACTAAAAATACAAAAATTAGCTGGGTATGGTGGTGTGCCTGTAATCCCAGCTACTTGGGAAACCGAGGCAGGAGAATCACTTGAACCTGGGAGGCAGAGGTTGCAGTGAGCTGAGATAGCACCACTGCCCTTCAGCCTGGGTGACATAGTGAGACTCCATCTCAAAAACAAAAACAAAAACAATAAACAAAAAAACACTACACAGTGAAGTGAGGCTTACATGGGCATGCCATGCTGGTTCAATACTAAAAAAATTCAGTCAATGTAACTCATCATATTAATGATGTAAAGAAAAGCCACTTGATCATATCGACAGATGCAGAAAAAGCATTTGAAAAATTCACCAGCCATTCATGATGAAAAGTGTCAGCAAACTACTAACAGAAGGAACTTCCTCAGCCTGATAAAGGGCATATAAAAAAACTGTATAGCTAACATCATTTTTAATGCTGAAAGACTGAATTCTTACTCTCTGAAATCAAGAACAAAGCAGGAACGCCACTCTCCCCAGTCCTATAATTTACAGCACTAGATGTCTTAACCAGTCCACTGAAGCAATAAGAAGAAATAAAAGGCATAGAGGCTGGAAGAAGAAAAAAAACTGCCCCTATTTGCAGACAACATGAACATTTATAAAATCTAGGAATTTAGAAAAAGGCTTCTAGAATGAAAAGTAGGTTTATCAAAATTGCGGGACACAGGCCAATACCCAAAACCAACTGTTTTTCCATAAACTGGTAACAATCAATTGGAAACCACAATCTGAAAATGATATCATTTACTATAGCTCCAAAAAATGAAATACTTAGGTATAAATCTAAGAAAACATGCATAAGATCTGCATGCTGAAACCCACAAAACGCTGATGAAAGAAATCAAAGAAGACAAATAAATGGAGCGACACATGGTATTCATGGATTAGAAGACTTAAGAGAGTAAAGATGTCAATTCTCCCTCAACTGATCTATAGACTTAATGCAACACCAATCAAAATCCCAGCAAGTTTTTTCTTGTAAACAAAGACAAGCTGATTCTAAAGTTTATATGCAAAAGCAATGGAACTAGAATAGCTAAAACAACTTAGAAAAAGAATACAGTTAGAGGAATCTCATTACTAGATTTTAAGACTTACTATAAAGCAACAGTAATCAAGGCAATGGGATAGGCACATAGATCAATGGAACAGAAAAGATACCCCATAAATAGACCTTCACAAATACGGTAATCTGATTTTTGATAAAAGCGTAAAGTAATTCAATGGAGAAAAGATGGTCTTTTCAACACATGGTGTTGGAACAATCTGTCATTCACATGCAAAAAGAGACATGCATCCTCAACTTTATCCCTCATACCAAAAATTAATTGACTCATAGCTCTAAATATTCACTGTAAGACTATAAAATTTTTAGGAGAACACAGGACCACAGGGACCTCTTTGCTTAGTTATTCGGGTCAGAGAGAAGTACTTTCTTTCAGTTTCATGCCTAACATTGCTGTGTGCCTAGTGCTGTACCTGCCTATGTTGCTGCCTTGAGAATGCAGCTTCACGACTGGGACTTGCTTCAGTGTAGGGCAGAGAGAACAAAAAGAGGAAAAAAAATGAGGATTTGCCCACAGATCCTCCATCCCACGGGGGACCTTCTTTCAGGTTTTCTGGTTAGAAACAGAGGATTTCTCTGGGAACTTTTTCTGCCCACAATTGCTGTGCAGTTCCTGGATTTGCATTGCCCTGCAGTCTAAGCTGGAAGATATGGAATGAAAAGATGTCAGGAAATTCACTGCCCTCTGGGTTACTTTCAGGATTTGATTTTCTTCCCAAATATGCCTGCTATTATTTACTAATCAGCCTCCAGATGCTCACTTTATGTATTCTGTCCAAGGATTTTTGCCACCCTTTCTGATACCGCAAACTGCTCTCCATTTTACCTCCCTGCATTTCCAAATGCATCATCTTAGTACCTCTTAGTAGAACTGGAGCCACTAATTCTTTCCTCTTCTCCATGTTTTTTTTTTTTTTTTTTTTTTGAATCAGAGTTTTGCTTTGTTACCCAGGCTGGTGTGCTGTGGTACAATCATAGCTCACCGAAGCCTCACTTTCTGGACTCAAGTGATCCTTGTAGCTGGGACTACAGGCATGAGCCACCATGCCTGGCTAAGTTTTTCTATTTTCTGTAGAGATGAGATCCTGCTATATTGCCCAGGCTGGTCTTGAAATCCTAGGCTCAAGTAATCCTTCCACTTTGGCTTCCCCAAGTGTGGGACTGCAGGAATAAGCCAGGGTGCCTGACTAAGTTTTTCTACTTTTGTAGAGATGAGATCCTGCTATATTGCCCAGGCTGGTCTGGAACTCCTGGGCTTAAGTGATCCTCCCACTTTGGCCTCCCAAAATGTCGGGATTACAGGCTTGGGCCACCGTGTCTTGTCTCACCAACTTTTTGATGGAAGAAGTCAGGTTCCTCGTGTGGGTGATTGCTTTGAAGTGGAAACAGCACCAGGTTCTAGCCAACAAGACATAAGGGGGCCTTCTGGGAGAACTATTTTGCCCTAACAAAGAGAGCGACCCATGGAGAAATTCTACCTCCCTTTCTGCCATTGAGCGTTATTGTATAAGGACATGATGCTCAGAAGTGTGGCTGCCATCTTGTACCACAAAAGAAAAGCAAAAACATTACAGAGAAGCAAAACTAGAGCCCAGATATGTCGAGCAGTCAATTAGACAAACTTGAGCCAGTTGCCTTTAGACTCCTACTTGTGTGGGATCATAAATTTCCAATATTTAAACCACTTTTAGTGAGTACTTTTAAAATTGCAACCCAGGTCATTTTAAGTTATAAACTAATATTATTCCATTTAGGGATTCAGCCATCCACAAAAATAACTGGGATGGAATTAATGAATATTTCTTAATAATTAAATTATGTTTTAAAAATATGGGTGAGTTGCTAGTTTATTCACTGATTTGACATATGAGTGAAGATTGTTTTTATGTGTTAGAACAATAAAGCTAAAAATGGATATACAACCTGAAAATAAATATGGATTACATAGAATTATTCTTGATTTCTTTGTGGACTTGGAGAGATGTTATAATTCTATTCATTTAAAAAATTTGTTTAAATGTATGGGGTACAAATGCAATTTTGTTACATGCATAGATTGTGTAGTGGTCAAGTCAGGACTTGAGGGTATCATATAATTCTATTCTTTATTTTCCTTCATTCACCCTTAAGAAATATTAATTGGGTGTCCATTATGTACCGGAAACTCATTCTAGGTTCTTGGGGCACTAAGAAGAGCCAGAAAAAGTTGCGGTTTTTAAAGCGTTAACAGTATAGTAGGAAATAAAGACATATCAACCAATACTGTAGTTAAAATGCAGAGTGATACAAACTAATATATGGACATGTATAAAATTATTACAGGAATATAAAGAAAAAGCTGTTTTGAGGTATAGTGTTTCTTTCCTATGATAATGGATTTATATAACACGTATGAATACAGTCCATTTTGTTTGGTTCTAGATTACTGGGTAGTATCATATGCTTTAATTTTCATAACTTAAGACTTTGAAAGGAATATTTGTCATAGAAATGAGTGAAAAATGGCCCCTGTTTATTGGCCCCTCCATTGTTTGCTTATTCACAGCACAGTAGGATGGTTAGCTCAGAACCTGCCAGGGCCAAACGCAAATTCTTTCACAGCCAATTGCTTAAAGGTAGCCCAAATAAGCATATTTTCAGCCACTTACAGCTCACCTGCTTTGCATCCTCTACACAATTGCATTTAACATCTGCTAGCCACAGAGAAGACAAACCTTGTAGCTGTAGAAAACCCCAAACTGCTGCAGCCCTTTTGAGCTCTCTGAGCCAGAGACTACCTGTATTGCTTCTGGGCAATACCACCTGGACACATGTGCCCCCTCACCGATCCCCGTCTCCCCTGGGATTTCCCTTGCCCTCTTCTTCTGGGTGTCTCTGGAAAGTCTTCTGCTGTGAAGACTTCCCCTTTTCTGCAATCCTGTCCAATAAAGCTTGCATTGTGCAATATTGCCTTCTTGTTCTATCTTTCTGTCTTTTCTTTGATCAGCCCCCAGATCCTCAAACTCACCATTGTTCTCTGCTATTATTTTTCTTTTAATGCTCATTAATACACACATATATATATACACACACATGCACACATATATACACTCTTTGGAGTTCTTTTCCTTGTATGTCTCTTCAATATTCTCTCACACTTCCTTCAAATGTCTGCCCAAACCTTGCTTCTCAATGAGTCCTTCCTTGACCACCCTTTCTGATACTGCAACCTGCCCTCCATTTTACCTCCCTGCTTTTCCAAATTTCCCTTCCCTTGCTCTATTTTTTTTTCTTATTTCTCTGCTACTTGTCATCTATTCACATACTATATACTTTACTCATATATGTTTATTGTTTATTGTATGTCACTACCTATTAGGATATTATTTCTTCGGAACTTGAAGATACTGCTCCTTGGCCTCATCAGTTTCACTGTTGCTAGTGACAAGTCAAGATAAGACTACTTCCTTCGGTAGCCTTGAAATTTTTCCCTAGAAACTTTAAGGTTCTCTTGTTTATCTGTGTAGTTCTGAGCTGCACCAACTTTTTAAAAGAGAGCAGTCTTGTTCTTTCCTACCATTTGATACTTAGTAAGCATTTAATTCTGAAGATGTGGGTCTTTTTTTCAGTTCTGGAAGCTTTTCTGTGTGTATACCCAAACACACACACACACACACACACACACACACACACACACACACACACACAGAGATCTCTCTATAAACATAATACACATATATAATTCTGTGTGTAAATATAATACACATCATACACGTAGATACACACATGAACACACACATAAAATTTTATATCTGTGTGTATTATATTTATCTCCTCTCTGCTACTGTAGAACTTGTGGATCTGTTTTTTATGCAACTGAAGGTTTATCTCATATTTTCCACCTCTTTTTGTGATTTTTAATGTTTTATGAAGAATTCTTAGTTCAATTTGATTTTAATCGCTCCATTTTCCCCTTCAGCCTACCAGTTGAGTTTTTAAATATGACCATATGTTTAATTTCTAAGATCTCTTTTGTTATATTTTTATAGAAGGCTTTTCTTATTTCTCTGAGGGTATTAACTGCCTTATTTTAAAACTTTATTTTCCTTTGTCTTCTATTTGTTGAATTTGGCTCCTGTCTTTTGTGGATATTAATTTTCCTCAAATGTTGTGTGATTCTTGTTTGGTTGCCCATATTTTTATCTGAGATTCTCCTTTTGCCTCTTGGTGGTCTGAGTACAGAACCCTGTCTCAGGGGGTCTAGGGGGAGGTGGGGATTGTTGCCAAGTAGATTATGTGAGACCATAATCTTCCGGGCGTAAATCACTCTTGGGGATTGTGAGCGATGGTGGCAGCTGGAATTGTTCTCATTGACAGGCTTTTCTTACACAAGAGTCAACCCCAAGTTCTAGGGCTCAAATCTTCCATTTCTGAGAGCTGTGCTCCCTGCTTTTACTTAGGGGCTAAAGCCAGAGCCTCTGTTCCCTTTCAACGTTTTTCTTCCTTTGTTGTCCACTTCGAAGTTTAGCAGTACTTTGGTCTTTGCTCTTCTGTTTTCAGCCCCAACATTTCTACAAAGCCTGTGGCTCTAAACCTTGTTTGCTCATTGCAATCACCTGGGAAGCTTGAGAAACTACTGAAGCCTTGGTCTTACCCCCACCCCCACCCCCACCCTGAGATCTTAATTTATTTGGTTTGGGGAGCAGCTTGGATGCTGGCATTTTTCTAAATTTTCTAGTTGATTTTAATTTACAACCAAGATTGCTAACAACAGTGCTAGGAAATGGTCTCAGGCAGATCTTTCCTGTAAGTGTATTAAAAGTTCTTGGAGTTTATCGTAGGGCAGAAGCCTTCTTTATCTGCTGCTCACTGTAAGAATCAGATAGGAAGGAAGGGGGCTGTCTACACAGCCTTTGGTGACACAGTTTCTTTAATTAGTCATCTTCTTGTTTGACCAATAGCCTTTCCTTATTTTGTATCTCTTAACCTTAATAACTGAACTTGAAGTACTTAGAATTGCTTTTACTTCAATCGTTGTTTTTATTATTTTTCTTAGTTGTTTTAGGCTAAAGTTTCTCTTCCATTTTTTCCCCATCACTCTCCTCTTAGTGATGTATGATTTTCCAAGATTATTTAAAATTTCTGGTGCACTGATTGGCGCTATTTTTCAGCATGGCGGTACATTTTTTAAAAATTATTTTTCTTGTTATTTGCGTGGATTTGAAGAGGAATGGATGGACACATCTGTGATCATACTACCAAATTTATTCCACCTCCTAGTTCTATCTCCATTTATCTTTCTCTGCTAATAGATCTATAAAATGTGGAAAGAGATGTTTCACAATCTCTCATAGCAATCCTATTTTTTTGTTTTACATAATTTGATGCTTTTATATGAAACATAAAGGTTCATGGCTATTATAAATTTTATGTAGATTTTGCCTTTCATGAATATAAAATGACCTTCTTTTCTATGGAAACCTTTTTTTTTTTTACCTTATATTAAATTTTGTTTGAAATCAAAGGGGCCATCCTTTCTGTTTTTAAAATTTCATTTGTCTGGTAAGCCTTTGCTTATTCTTTCAAAACATTTCTCATTTTAATGTGTCTCTTTAAGCTTAAATAGCGTATGTCTAGATTTTTAAAATCTTTTTTTAAATGGGGAGTTGAAATAACTTAAATGTATTATCATAACTTATATGCTTGGCCTCATCTCCGTTATCTTGTTTTATACTTTTAGATTTTATGCTTTTTGTTGTTTTCTGGATTTATGTCTTTTACTTTGTGTAATATGCTTTGTTTGCTTTTACCTTTTCCAATGTTCTGAAAGGTAAACATTCCTCTTAAAATTTTAATTTTGGTTTTTAGAAAATGATACTTAACCTATTATTAGAAATTTAAAAAAAATTAAAATTTCCATCAGAATTCTTACTTGCAAACAATAGAAACTGACTCTGGCTAGATTAAGTAGAAAGGAATCTTCTAGAAGGATAAGAAGCTGTCCACAGAATTGATAGGAAGGAAGGTTTTACATGGGGAGAAGCCACTGGTGGCTGTATGGCAGGACTGGCTGGGCCACCCCCAGGAACGGCAGCTATCTGATTGCCTCTGTTCTTCCATGGTCTTTGTGTTCCCTGGACACTGGCACCAGACACTTCCTCAGCCACCTTCCCCACCCCTGCTCTGGACACTGAGCTCCACAGCTGCCACTGCCAGACTTCTGAAAAGTCTCTGCTACTAAGCATCATTTGTTTCACATGAATGTCCCAAACAAGAGCACACCACGGGCTAAGCTTAAGCCTCCAGCCCATGGCAGAGCCAAAAGGGGTTTGAGAGGGCAAGTTTCCGGCTTTTTCAGCTTGGAAGTGTGGCAAGTTCTTGCTTGCACCCTTCCCCAAGTCCCAGATCTCTGCCCAATATTTATTCCTCCTCTAGTTTTATTACAATCTCTTCTCAATATTTTATAAATGATGACAAAACTGAAAAGTGAAATACCTCTATACCAGAGGTCCCCAGTCTTTTTGGAAGCAGGGACCGGTTTTGTGGAAGACAATTTTTTCCATGGATGTGGGTGGGAGGGGATTCAAGTGCATTACATTTATTATGCGCTTTATTTCTATTATTATTGTGTTGTAATATATAATGAAATAATTATACAACTCACCATAATGTAGAATCAGTGGGAGTCCGGAGCTTGTTTTCCTTCAACTAGATGGTCCCATCTGGGTGTGATGGGAGACAGTGACAGATCATCAGGCATTAGATTCTCATAAGGAGCACACAACCTAGATCCCTCGCATGTGCAGTTCACAATAGGATTCATGGTCCTATGAGAATCTAATGCTGCCACTGATCTCACAGAAGGTGGAGCTCAGGCAGTAATGTGAGTGATGGGGAGAGGCTGTAAATACAGATGATGCTTGGCTCTCTTGCCCACCACTCACCTTCTGCTTTGCAGCCTGGTTCCTCACAGGCCCTGGACTGGTATCAGTCTGTGGCCCAGGGATTGGGGACCCCTGCTATATACAGGGGTAAAAAAAGAGGGAAGAAGAGAGAATTTGGTTAAAATATATTCATAGAAGGAAGGAAGTGTGAAGAGAAGTCACGGTCCTTATTGCTTCCATTGGTTATGTGGTTGCAGATCCATGCTGCCCAGTGAAAGTTCTTGTAATGATGCAAATAGTTTGTACCTGCACTGTTCAATGCAGAAGCCACCTGTGGCCAGCAAACACTCAAAATGTGGCTGGTGAAATGAGAAACTAATATTTTAATTGCATTTAATTTTAATTAATTTACATTTGGATTTAAATAGCCACATAAGGCTGGTGGCTACAATGCTGTACAGCGTAGCTGTGAATAGAATGATATTCCCTTTGTCTTCAGCCATACGTCAGTGAACTGGGATCTCTTCCAGTCTAATTCTTTGCTCAATTTCAGGACAATCAAGAAAACTAGCTAATTTTGCCTCTATGAGACTCATAGTCTCACTCAATACCATAGTCTCACTCATTCACTCATTTGAGTGAATGACCCATAGTCATTCACTCAAAACTCATCATTGAACATGTTAAGAAAGGATCTAACCATATTTTCCTTTGTCCTTATGGAGAAGGAGCAACCTTATTTCCTTTTTGATAATTCATGTCAATTACTAGGCAATCCTGTAACACTGCATTTTTATCTGTTCACCCAATGGTAAAGGGAATACAGACAGTCTGGTGGCAATTCACTGGGATGGTTATCTCCTTCCTTGCAAACAAAACTTCCAAACTAGTGGATAACAGCTATAAGAATGTGTAAAGTTTTTTATAAGTACATTACCAGGTTTAATTCTTAGAGGTATCACACCCCCTTCTGCTCCATTGTTCCCTGGACCAATATTCTGACTGTAGAAGAAAGAGAACATACCTAGAATCCTTCAGGGCTGCAATCTGGCCTGTCTTTCAGCTGGAGTGACTCATTTTTCCACAGCTCATTACAATGTTCTATAAGTCTAGCTCCAGCTGCTTTTAGATGATGGGATACATAATAAAACTAGTAGCTGGTTTATTCGTTTTTTCCCCATCACTGTAAAGTGAGTTCCTAGGTCAGAAACAATATCCTTTGAGGCACCATGCCCGTCATGACTATATATGAGGTATTCAGTAATGGTTGCACTTGTAGAAGCATAGTTGAGAAGGAAAGCATATCAAAGTCCAAATAATAAGTGAAGATAAATGGCACCTTTATCAGGAAGGAAGGTTGCCAATGCAATTAACCTTGTGCTAGGTAGCTGGCTAGGTAGCTATCCCCCAAAGGCATGGCATTATATTGGGGGCTCCAGGTTGGCCTTTTAATGGGAAAGTTGAGCAAACAGCAGTTGTGTTATCTAGGGAAGAGGGGGTTGGCTGACAATAGAGAAGGTCATTTTGTCTACCTGATTATTAAAAGCATCCCTGTGCTGGGTATTCACGTTTGATACAAATATTCTCTCCCTTTGGGCCCGTTCTGAGGGTCCTCTAGAATAGTAGCTGAAATTGGGGTTAAAAGCTGCTTAAATTTTGACCATCTGCTTTACTTCTCTAAATACCAGACATCTTCACCAGGTTATTCCCTTGATCTTGTGTCCTGATATTATGACCATGCCTCTGGCATTTAAGTGCCCCATGTGGCCTCTGTCACCCTCAGATCTTCCCATTTTCTTTAAAATCAAGGAAACAATTTCACTGCATCATGTTCTACTGGTCTCCCTGTCCCATAGGGATCTGCTCAAGCTGTTACAAAGAATATAGAGTGTCAGTGGTGAAATCTATGTCAATAAATACAGTCTTATGTAATATATTCTCCCCTCCTTGTCCAATACTGTCTGAATCCATTCACATATATATTCCCCATATGTTTTGCCAGCATAAACAGGTGAGGCCCTGCACTGTGTGTGTATGTGTGCATGCGTGTGTGCGTGTGTGTGTTAAGCAAGCAAGTTCCTCCTGGGCTTGATTTTGATTTTGTAATAGTATCCCTGGGGCATGTTTAGATATGCTTCTTAGTAAAGGTTTAGGGACATTGACGAAAGGGAATTCCCTCATTTTTAAAATGACGTATGTAGAGTTATATTGTAATGAGGAATCAGTGTTCTTTTGGCTGGCAATAAAGGCTTACTGGAAATTGAGGCTTGCAGGCATAGAATTCTCCAAATATTTTGAATGTAAACACACACACACACACACACACACACCACACTAGAGAGCACCAGTAAAGAAAAAAAGGTTAATTAAATTACAGTATAAATGCATATTTGTTCTCTTTTGTTATCTTAACTAACTTAAAAAGCAATTGTAAAAAAATGTAGATAATGTATTGCTTTGCCTATAACATAGGAATGTGTTATGTTTGTCAATAACAGCACAAGTAGGTGAGTGGGAACAATGGTGTGCTAGGAAAATGATTCCAGATGGTTACTTGATCAAAGTATAAATGAAGGAAACCAGAAATGATAAATGGGAAGGTTAATACAACAAAAGCTACAAATATATATTTGCTCCCCTTTCTTTTCTCTGCTCTTTAAAAAGACCTAAAATCATATAAAGGAAGAATTTTAACAATGTATTATTGGGTTGGTAATATGGACAGATATACAACAATAGTACTACAATAAGTAGGAAAAGGGAATGGAACTATTAAAATAACATATCTGTATTTCACTGGAATTAAAATGGTATCAATCTGAAGCTGATTCTGGTTAGTTAAGATGTGTTGGTAGGCCCTACAAAAGACACTAAGAAAATGACTCAAGAAAAGTAAAAAAATTGTTAAAGAAATTTAAATGCATTAGTAGAAAATATTCACTCAATTCAAAAGAAAACAGTAAGAAAGGATTAGAGGAATAAAAAACCATGAAATTTATGGAAAACAATAAGTGTAATGGTGAATGTAAATCTATATCAATAATAACATTAATGTTAATAGAATATACAATCAAAATGCACATATGATTAGATTGGATAAAAAATAAGATCCAACTGTATGCTGTCTAAAGGAAATAATTTTGATTCAAAAACACAAATAGAATGAAAGTAAAAGGATAGAAAACATTATGCAAATGGCAACCATAAGAAAGGTGGAAGGGCTATACTAATATCAGACAAAATAGACTTTAAAACAAAAAAAGGTACTAGAGACAAGGAGAGGGACTTTATAGAGCTAAAAGGGTCAATTTGTCAGGAAGTTATGAGTGATCAGAAGTGTTTTATCAGTTTTGAGAAACCCTTTGCCAGTATTTGTTCACATCTCTCTTACCCCATTTTCCTTCTCTTTTTCTTCTGTAACTTCACTTGCTTGTTTATTAGATCTTCTCCCTAAATCCTACCTGTCTCTAATGCTTTTTTCTGTGTTTTCAATTCTTTTTTTTCCTTTCTCTGCTTCAGTTTGATTGTTTTCTGTTACCTGTTTTCCAGGCGATGGATGCTGTGTCTAATGTGTTATTGAACCCAACTAGTTAGTTCTTAATTTTAGATTTTGTTTCTTTTTAGTTCTGGAATTTCCATTTGATCCTGTTTTCACCATTTTGAATATACCGATGAAATTACCTAGCCTTTCAATTCTTTATGCATATTCTTCATTTTCATATTAATTGAACATTAATTGAATTGTGGTTATTTTAAAATCCTTGTTAGTTAAGACTAAAATTGGGATCACCTATGGGTCTGTTTCTATTGGTTATTTATTTTCTTTTGTTATTTTTTGACATGTGAAGGAATATTTGAATAAATGCCAGACATTATTTATTTAAAAAATACAGAAACTCTAGATTCCTGAGAAGGCTCACTTTCCCCTCTTGGCAGAGTGGTGGTCAGTTGGCTTACTTCAGTAAGGAACTGTGCTGAATCATGGCTGCATGAGGGATGACCTCTGGCTCAAGACTGACCTTGTGTAGTTTCATCTAGGATGTTGGTGTGTTTTGGGAACGTTCTTTTTTATGGATATCAAATTCTAATCTTTGTCATGTGAGACTGACAACAGAGCTCTGTTTTGTTTTGCAGGGTCTTCCCAGTTACGTTTTTGCCTTTTGCCACATACGGGTTCCAGTTTTCAATACATGTTTTGGGGAAAATAATCTGCCATATGCTTGAAACCTCATAATTCTCCACCAAAACTCTTCTGATTCCTTTTACTCCTGCTGCAGCCCTCTTCCAGCTGTTGCCCTGGATTTTGCCCTAGACTCTTAGCTTCTTGCCCATATTCAAATTCATCAATACCTCCAGGAGAAAAGCAACTGCAGAGGCCAGTTCACCTCTCTGTTTCTTCCCTTATAAAGTATTAGTCCATTTTGTTCTTGTTGCCTTAGCAACTCTTGTCTTTTTCAAAAGAAAATTTTTGTATTCCATCTGGCTTTTCTAGCTCTGGATGGGAGCACTGGTCTTTGGACAAGTGGACAAGTAATACATCCTCCCTAGAAGGTAAAGAATCTTTGTGTAGTACATATTTTGAAATGTCTTTCTGTTTATTCATACAAATTTGCCATTTAGCTGATATCAGAATTTGAGGGACATGATATTTTTCCTTAAAAGCATAAATGTATTTTTTTTGTCTTTTTAGCATTTTAGAGTTTATCAAGAGTCTGATTTTTATTTATTTTGTTGTTAAACTTAAAAAAAAATCTGGGTGTTTAAAGGCTTATCTGTTTAGTGAAAATACTATATATTTTTCCAGGATATGTGTTTATGTGGGTTATCTTTCAGTGATTTTGAAGAGTTTGTGATAAGCTTTATACACTAAGCTTTCTTGACAGTTTCTGTGTGGTTTTCAATTAAGCTCTAGATGTTTGCTTCTTCTCTAGTTGGAGTGTCTTCCTGAGAATACCTGTGACTCTTAGGTTCAAGCTCTTTTTCCTTTCTTCTTACCCGTAATCTTCACCATCCATTTTTTTTTTTTTTGGTCACTTTGGTTTTTTTGTACTGCATTTTGAAAAATTTATCAAATTATTTCTGTTTGATTAGATTTTACCAAGTTTAATCTTATGCTTCATTGAATCAATTTGCATTTAAATCCTACTATTGTGATTTTATCTTTTTGAAAATTATCCTACCTTGAGTCTTTTTTCTCTCTTTTCTATGCATATTAGTCTTTTATTCTTAGTCTTTTTTTTCTTTGTATCTTGGCTTTCTGCTTCTGTTTCATAGAAGTCTGCATTCTAATAAGTATGGCAAACTAATGGAAATTTCTCCTTTCTTTAGCAAATCATTTTCAGATATTTGTTATCCGTGTACATTTTTAAGGTGATCTTTCCTTTCATTTTCATTGCAGTATTTTAAAAATCAACTTTAGTGAGGTATCATTTACATTTATTAATATACACCCATTTTAAATGAACACTTCAATGCCCTTTGTATATATCCATATATTCACTACCACAATCAAGATAAGGAATATTTTCACTTCCTCAAAAAGTTTCCTATACTTTTTTTTGTAGTCAGTTACTCCAACATCATTCTCATGCAACCACGGATATGATTTCTATCATTACAGATTAGTTCTGGCTGTTCAACAATTTCATAAGACCAGAGCCATCTGCTATGTACTTTTCTTCCTAGCTTCTTTTGCTCAGCTTAACATTATTAAAATTTATTAGTATTGTTATGCCTATCAATAGTTTGCTTCTTTTTGTCACTTAGTAATATTCCATTGTATAACACGCTGCGTGTATCCATTCTTGTATTGACTGAATGTTTGTGTACCCCCAGAATTCATAACTGAATCCCTAATCCCCATTATGATGGTATTTGGAGGTGAGGCCTTTGGGAGGTGATTAGGTTTAGATGAGACAATGAGGATGGGGCTCCCATGGTGGGGTTTAGTGTGCTTCTAAGAACAGAAAGAGAGCAGAGCACTCTCAATCTCTCTCTCTTTCTCCACTGCCCAAACCCCCAAAACACACACTGTGGCTGTCTGTAAGTCAGGAAGAGGACCCTTATCAAGAGCCTGACCATGCTGGCACCCTGATCTTGGACTTCCCAGCCTCCAGAACTGGGAGACATAAATGTCTAAGTTTTTTTCACCCAACCTATAACATTTTGTTTTATCAGTCTGAGGAGTCTAAGACAATTCTCCTATTGATTGGACTCTTGAGTTTTTTCTAGTTTGCAACTGTTATGAATAAAACTGCTATGAACATTCATGTATCAGCCTCCTTTTCTTCATGTGTATGTTTAAGTCTTTGTATATATTTACAGTAACTGTTAATGAAGACCCTGCTTGCTAATTCAATCATTTCCATGTTTTCTTTGTCCATTCCAATTAACTGATATTTCTCTTGGATATCAGAAGCATTTTCCTGCCATTTTGTATGTGGCATAATCTTCATTTGAATGCTGGACATTTTTGAGTGTCTGGATTTTTTCCTCCATTCCTTTAAAGATTTTGGAGTTTTTCTGTGTCGGGAGGGTAATTTACTTTCTGGATCATTTTCATACTTTTGGGATGTGTTTTCAAGTTTCTTTTGAGTGGATCCAGAGTAACCTTTCCTCCATGGCTATTAAGCCTTACTCCTAAGGTGCACACATTTTGGAGTCTCTATGACTGCTCCAAATGTTCAGTGGTAACTCTTCATTCTAGGTTGTCAGAACTCAGATACCTCCTGTACTGCCTGAGGAAGTTGTTCAGCTTCCAGCTTCCCTGTAGTTTTTTCCTAGAAGCCATTCTTTGCCTGGTTAGTCCTACGTTGCCTGTTGTTCAATGTCTGAAAGTAGTTGTTACATATATTTTGTCTAGATTTCTAGATGTTTATGGTCGGAAGCCTAGTCTGGTACTGGTACATCATCATGGCTGGAAGCAAAAATCATATTGTAGTATTTTCTTTTTTAATTTTTATTTTTTGAGTCAGGGTCAGGGTCTCAATTTGTCACCTAGGCTAGAATGTAGTGGTACAATCATGACTCACTAAAACGTCATACTCCTGGCTTAAGTGATCCTTCCTCCCCAGCCTGCTGAGTAGCTAGGAGTATAGGCACTCACCATCAGGCCCAGCTGATTCATTGTTTTGTTGTTGTTAAAGATGGGCTCCCATTGTGTTGTCCAAGCTGGTCTTTAACTCTTGGCCTCAAGCGATTCTCCCACCCTGGCTTCCAGAAATGCTGGGATTGTAAGCATGAGCCATCACACTTGGCCATTATTGCATTATTTTCAACAGTTATTTAAAATTCATTTTTCTATTTGATTATTTTATTTTATTCACTATTCATTATTTTATTTTATTCACCATTTTCTTAGAGTCTATGTGAATGGTTTGCTTTGTAACACCTTTGTCCTTTTGGAGGTGATTGAAACCTCTTTTCAAATACATAGCTAAGACAGAAAATTAATTTCTTCCTAGTCTTAGTGAAATTCTCAGTGACATTCAATACTTGTATGTCAGCTAACATTGCTGAGTTTGACTACATGAAACAATCCTATCCACAGGTCCAGATCTTTGACACTTTGAATAAATCTACTATGAAACTTCATGACTCCTTGTATGTTCTGCAGTCAGAGATCTTCATCTTTTCATTCAGAGGATAAATTTATTGCTCTTCTTTGAGAGTTATGAAATAAGACTCTCCCTTTCTGTCTTTCTGGATAGTGTAGTCCAAAGATGTTACATCTAGTATTGCTTCGGCAAGTTTGACACCACGATGGTAGGTAGAAGGATGGTAGTTTAAGCAGAAAATGGGATCCTACTTTAATTTATACAAAAATATTTATTTAGTACCTATTGTGCATCAGACACTCTTCTATGAGCTAGAGATACAAAAATACCTGAAGCTTGCATTCCACTGAATCAAACCACTGCATTACCTAACCCTGAAATGCATACCATCTTTAGCTTTTTGAAGTTACAATAGTCATTTTCTCATCTTTATTGTTTAAAGCCATTTGACTTAAGTTTTCTGTACCTGCAAACAAAGGAATCCTCAGAATATTTCACTGGGCTGCATGCTCACATTGTAGTTTACCACTGCCAGTTCCCCATCCCTCTTCTAACAAAATTCTTGCCTGGTGATATTTTTGATAAGAATGGTAGCTAACATTAATTGAGCCCTTACTATGTATTGGGTAATTTTCTAACCACTGTACATGCATTGTATCATTTAGTCTTCCAAACAACCCAATGAAGTAAGTACTACTATTATCGCCCTTTTACTACCGGGGAACTGTAAACTTTCTCAAAGCTACCTTGCCAGTAAGCATGGAGGATTTGAATTTAGCTTGTCTGGTGGGAAAGTCTGAGTTTTCAACCACAACATTCTTTTACTAAACACTTGCTTTTATTCACTGGCTGTATTGTGAATATGTTTTCGTGCATTCAAATATCCTCTTACAACTATATTACCATTTTGCTCCAACATATTCAATTATGTAGGTACCATATTATATTTAGCCTACATCTCCTTTTTTGGCATTATTTTCTTCTAATTTTTCACTTGAATAATGACATTGCTATGTACATTCTTGTATATGTTACTCTTTTTTTTTTTTTTTTTGAGACAGAGTCTCACTCTTCTGCCCAGGCTGGAGTGTAGTGGTGTGATCTCGGCTCGCTGAAACCTCTGTCTCCCAGGATCAAGCGAATCTCCTGCCTCAGCCTCCTGAGTAGCTGGATTACAGGTGCATGCCACCACACCCAGATACTTTTTGTATTTTTAGTAGAGACAGGGTTTCACCATATTGGCCAGGCTGGTCTCGAACTCCTGACCTCATGATCCACCCGCCTCGGCCTCCCAAAGTGCTAGGATTACAGGCATGAGCCACAGCACCTGGCCATATTACTCTTTTTAGAAAACCAGTCTAATTATTTCTTTTCTTTTTTTTTTTTTTTTTTTTGAGACAGAGTCTCTTTCTGTCATCAAAACTGGAGTGAAGTGGCGCAGTCACCACTCACTGCAGCCTTGACCTCCTGGGCTTAAGTGATCCTCTCACCTTAGCCTCCTGAGTAGGTGGGACCATAGGTGTGTACCACTATACCTGGTTAATTAATTTTTTTTTTTTTTTTGTAGAGTTGGGGTTTCTCTATGTTGCCTAGATTTGTCTTGAACTCCTGGGATCAAGGAATCCTCCCACCTTAGCCACCCAAACTGTTGGAATCATAGACATGAACCACTGTACCAGGCTACTCTAATTATTTCTTTAGAAAAATTCCTAGAAGTAGAATATCTGGAACCAATGACCAGTCTATTTTAAGTTCATGATGGAATATGCAACGTTGCCCTCCAGAAAATATTAGTTTACATTTCTACCATAAGTATATCTTTCTCAGTATTTTAGTAAGAAATGTGGTAAGCATTAAAATTTAAACCAGGCTGGGTGTGGTGGCTCATGCCTGTAATGCCAGCACTTTGGGAGGCCAAGGTGGGTGGATCACGAGGTCAGGAGTTCAAGACCAGCCTGACCAACATGGTGAAACCCCGTCTCTACTAAAAATACAAAAATTAGCCAGGTGTGGTGGCACGCGCCTGTGATCCCAGTTACTCAGGAGGCTGAGGCAGGAGAATCGCTTGAACCCCGGGAGGTGGAGATGGCAGTGAGCCGAGATTGTGCCATTGCACTCCAGCCTGGGCAACAGAGCAAGACTCCATCAAAAAAAAATTAAACCAGAAATTCCCTTTATTCATTTTTAGCCCAGATTTATCTGTTTCTGATCACTTTATTTCTCAAGGCTATCAGTGCTTATCATTTTTTCCTCTTGGGCAGTATCTATCTGAATTCTGTATTTTTAACATGTATTTTGACTCCTCATGTTCCTAGTTTTAAAGAATTAGTCTGTGAACTTGCTGTGGGTTTAAGGTTTTTTCCTGAGACCCTGAGACCTCACTAAGATTTTCACTTGGCAGGGTTAAAGAGTGAAATAATCACCTGGATATCATGGCTGAAAATGCTATTGGAAAGTGAAGAGGAGGTTGCATGCACTGGCTCAGTCCTGTAATCTCAGCACTTAGGAAGGCTGAGGTGAGAGGATCTCTTGAGCTCAGGAGTTCAAGACCAGCCTGGACAATGTAGTGAGACCCACTCTCTACTAAAAATACAAAAAATTAGCTGGGTGTGGTGGGACATGCCTGTGGTCTCGGCTACTCAGGAGGCTGAGGATGAGGCAGAAGGATCGCTTGAGTCTGGGAGGTTGAGGCTGCAGTGAACTGAGATCCTGCCACTGCACTCCAGCCTGGGCAAAAGAGCAAGACCTTTTCTCAAAACACAAAACAAAGAAAGAAGGGAGTTGGGTTGGAATCACTTAATTTGAGAACTCATTTATATCTCATTAACTAGTTTCCTGTTTCTATTTTAAAACCCAGATATCACAGTGAAATTTAAACTCATATTCATAAAGGAAAACAATCTGCAAAGTCCAATCTAGTTTATATCATTAGTAAGAATAATAGTATGGTTTAAATAAGATCTATATATTTTTACTAATATTCGTTCTGCTTTCACAAATATATTGCCATGTGTAGACCTCTCCTTCATATCAAGAGTTCAGTTGGCACCATGAACAGTTCAAAACACTAATACTTGTGATCACAGTATTGGTTCTTAATTAAACGTACAATTCCCCCCCACACACTATTTATGGATTGCTAAAACAATATTTTCACCTTTATCTTTGGCTGTCAGATAGCAAGTTGGACAGTGAAGTAGAACTGACAGAAATGAAGATAACTACAAAGTTAGCATTGATTTTTGCCTCCCCCCCTCTGTCTTTTGAGATTGTTTCTTCACATTTCTCATATCTTTTCTCCTGACTTATGAAAGGCACCCTTTCTTGCTCTAGGCCTTTCACTGTTTTGAAACATAAAAAGGAACATCAAAGACTTTCATCGTGTGCGTTTTGGATCTTACTCTACGTTGACAATATCGAGAGGTTCACATTCCTACTAAGCCTGTGGGTTTAGTTCAGCAATGCTCCCCATTTTTCTCTATTGACCATAACATTTCAACCCTGCTGGAATCTTTGAAGATGGTTATTGAGTGACTTTAGAATCATCCTCGGAGTTAGAAAACCCCAGAAAGTATCTTTTCTTTGGTATTTTATTCTACATCTTGAAAACAGTAAGAACAAATGCACTTCTCTGGGCATATAATGACTAGGAATGGAGACCATACTAGGAAAATTGACATGAAGAGCAAAAAGATCCACTCAAATAGTTCTTTTGCACTATACAATGTGTCACAAGTTGCTTCTTAAGAAGAAAGCTAGTCAAAATATAGCTTACCTTTTGTGTCTCAGATGGCTGGGCTTTAGAAATTGAGACACTCTGGTCAAATATCTAGCTTCAGAAGGTGTTGTTTACATCCTCATCAATTCATCTATTATTTGCAATTGTTTGCATTTCAGGTTTTAGAAATAAAAAAGTGTTATAAGAATTCACTGTATACAAACATTGACTTAAATGTTTTTATAGGCTTAGTCAAAGCCTGATTTCTTTACAAGATTAGTTCTAAATGAAAATAGCAAGAGTTTTTGATCCCTCCCAAGGGAGTATTCCCAGATAATATTATTCATTTACTCTTCCTTATAAATGATTTTCTCTGCTTATAATTTGTGGTTTATGTTTTCATACTTGCAGTTGGGAAAACTGTCCACGAAATCACTTCTGACACCAACTGCAAGTTTGGGGGTTCCCATGACCACCCTCACTTCTGACACCAGCTGTAAGAATGAGTGTCTATGAGGCTACTCTCGGGCTTGATAATTTGCTAGACTCACTCACAGAACTCACTAACAGCCATTATCCTCATGGTTACAGTTTATTGCAGCAAAAGAATATATACCAAAATCAGCCAAAGGAAGAGATGCATGGGGCAGAGAATAGGAGAATTCAAAACGTTGAGCATCTAGTCGTCCTCTCCCAGTGTTAACTGCACCTGGAATGATGTGTAACAATACTCAGTTAGTATTGCCAACTATGTGTCTGTTGTCACACGGCACTATTTAACACTGAGCTGTGGTGATCAGAGTTTTCAGTTGGGTTTCAGACACATAGAATGGTTGGCTAACTCAATCTCCAGCCCCTCTGGAGGCAGAGCTGATACTGTGTAACCCAAAACTTCTACCATAAATCCCATTGCTAGATGATCTGGGATGGCCCAAGGCTCTTAGCTAAACTAAGACAGTCCTGTCAGGCAGAACATTCTAAGGGTTCAGAGATTGTCTCCCAGGATCCAAGGACAAAGGTCAGACCTCTCTTTGGGCAAGATTAAATTCTGTATCACACAATACCAGATGAGCAGCTGTCTTTTGATGGCTGTAAATGGTTAGTGAAGGATATTTTCAATATATTTTGGGTAGGAGTAGTGATCTGTCATTTCAGGAAGATTACAGGAGTGTAGATTTGTGTCTGGCAGGATGAGAAAGCCACCGTTTGAACCTGTAGATAATTCTGAGACCACTGATAGGAAGCATTTATCCTTTGGCCAATATTAGGTTGGTTGCCATCAAGTGTTAGCAGCATACAACAAGCTTAGGTTTTCTAAAATACAAAAAGATCCTTACTGAGAGCATATTAGAGGAAACTAATTCTGTGGAAGGAGAAGTATATTTGCTTCAGGATTAAGAAAAAAGCAGCATCAATTCTACATTCCATCTAAGTACATTTCCATTTGCTTGAGAAAACACATCCATTATTTAGTTGCGAATCAATTTTTGAGTGAGCAGTGAAGAAAGACTTAGACGAGAGTTTCTGAAAGCTTTTATGGGTAGAATTCTACAATAGAGACTTGATTGTTCCTCATTGTCTCCTCCAGTTCCATGAGGATTCTATGTCATCTCTCCTAAGTTCCCTTTTATCTCCCCCATTAGATGAGAAAATGTGCACCAGGCCATCTCCTGCACTCTTCCCCATCTTGGCTAATCATTGCTCCATCTATCCATTTGCTCAGGCCAAAACCTATGTAGATATCTGTATCAGTTATTATTGTTGTGTAATAGGTTACTGCAGACTTAGTGGCTTAAAACAACACCCCTTTGTTAGCTCACAATTCTGTAGTTCAGAAGCCCGGACATGGCCTATCTTGACTCTCTGCTCAGGGCCTCACAAAGCCAAAATCAGGGTGTCAGTCTGCTGCATTCTTATCCAGAGCTCAGGGCTTTTTTCCAGGTTCATCCAGATTGGCAGAATTTAATTGCTTGTGGTTATGGAATTAAATTTTCCATTTTCTTGCTGGATATGGGCTGAAGTTTACTCTGAGCTCTTTGGGGCTTTTCTCAGGTCCTAGTTGTGTGGATTTCTCAAAACCTGGCAGCTTCCTTTTCTGAGCAGGCAGGATGATCTTTCTCCAGTCTGCCAAGACAGACTCTTATATAATGTTGAATAATCACTAGAGTAACCATCCTACTACCTTTGTCACTTAACACAACCTAATCAAAGGAGTGACTAACCCTTAATGGTTACAGGTCCTATCTGTGGCCACAGGGAGCGATTAAGCAGCGGTTGGGGGTTTTGGGACATCTCAGAATTCTGCTCATCACCATGTCTTTTTATTGTATTACATTATTCTTCTTCTTCTTTTATAGAGACAGGGTTTTGCCATATTGTCCAGGCTGGTCTCAAACTCCTGAACTCAAGCGATCCACCCACCTTGGCCTCCCAAAATGTTAGTATTATAGGCGTGTGTCACCACACCTGGATTGTGTTACGTTATTTAATAAAATAATCATGTATCTCTTTGTAATATTAAAAAAGACTTTAAATGAATAAAATCTAGAAAGAAAAAAATAAACCAGAGACTTTAAACATTCAAATAAATGGGGGAAAACAAAGAAGATTTTAAAGTTTAATACATGCAAAATGTTAAGGAAAAAGAAAAAGAGAAGCAAAGAAATTACATGGTTAAAAAATAAGATGGTAGAAATAAATCAAAATTTATCAATAGTGCCATAAATGTCAATTGACTAAACATGCCGTCAGTAGAGATTCTTTCATTGGATGAAAGAATATAATCCAACTACATGCAGTTTAAAGAGTGCCCCTGAACTATGGTGATACACAAGGTTTATCCACTAAATTATTTAACTAATATTGTTTTTGTTTCTAAGGGCTCTTCAGGGAGAAAATTAAAGTCTCTGTGCTCCTGAAGCTCACGTTATAGAGTGGGATGTTGATGAAAAATGAAAAGCTATGTAATAATGTAGAGAATGATACTAAGAATGGAGCAGGACAAAGGGGTAGAGAGTAGTTTGGTGGGTGGGAAGGCCTGGATCTTTTAGATGGGCTGTTTAGGGCTGACTCTGAGAAGTAGAGATCTGAATGGTGTGATCTGAGAGACCAAAATATTATTTAATAGATGCTCCTTTATCAACTAAGATGGACCCTAAGGTTAAGGTAACTTTTGTTTTCTTAACCTTAGGGTCCATCTTAATTGATAAAGTTCGATTTTCAGAAATCAGCTAATATGACAAATTTCCAAATTCTAAGGCTACAAGAAAAAAACACAATCTTGCTAAATTCCCTAAAAGTAGGAGCTATCAGGCTCCTCCTAACTCTGATTTACAACCCAGACCACTACAACTCTGACTGGACTGAGGACCGGCCTTACAAACATTCTTTCTTGATAAGCAAATGTAGACCTTAAGCCAGCTTCAGCCAGATATAGAGGCTGTGCACAAACTGTCTCCATATCCTGTAGTTCACCTTTTTGAGATGCCCAGGTGGGAAGGGCTCCCTGGCAGAACTTCCAACAGACCTGTGCGCCGGGAGGAACGCGCACTCGGGTGGAGTCTTGGGAAGTTTGCCCCGTTTCCAGTGGGGAGGAGCCTGGACCCCCTCTTCCTGGGTGGAACCTGGGATTCAGCCTGCGGGGCAGCAAGCATACTAGCAGGACTCTGGCTTTGAGAAGGGTCCCTTTTTCCCCCTTTTTGCCTAATAAATTTCATTTTTTCTCACCCTTCAAAGTGTCCGCGAGCCTAATCTCTGATGGTCATGTGACAAGAACCCGGCTCTTAGCTGAACTAAGGAAAATGTCCTACAACATTTTGACATAAACAGCCAAATTCCATTCTATTTTAATACTAAAACCCTGCCCAAAGTGAACATGGGACGTATATTACATATATGTTTATCCATTGCACATCTGCTCGGCTCCGCTTGTAAATATGCATAGCTTTTTTCCAAAACCTGCTGAATATGTATGACTCTATTGAGTAATATGTACCCTGTGTGGCATAAAACCCAACCTGCCCTTTCCCTCCTTGAAGCAAGAGCACCTTCAACCCACACCAGGGACTCTTCCTGTTTTGCAACCTGATAATGCCAATAAAGCTCTCCTTTCTACTATTTAGCCCTCCTGGTGGTCTTTTGGACCAGAATAGATTGAGGGAATGAGCCACGTGGGTATCTGCATGCAGAATAAGTGTGAAGACCCTGAATTGGGATGTGCTTGTCATGCTTGAGTAGCAGCAGGCTGATAAAAATGCCACTAAAGCAGAGTGTGCAAGGGAGGACAGGTGGGGAAAGGAAGTGGCAAGGGGCAGGTGATGTAGGTCTTTAACAATTATGCTAAGTGAAATAATCCAGACACAGAAAAACAAATAGCATGTGGTCTGTCTTATATGGTAGAATCTAAAGAAGGTGAATTTGTAGACGGAGAGAATTACAGTGGTGCTTGTCAGGCACTGGGTAGCAGGGTGGTTTAGAGGGAATTGGAGAGCTGTTGGTCAAAGGGTTCACGCTTTCACTTATAAGAACAACTTCTGGGGATCTAATGTACCATATGAGTGGTGATGGATGTACTAATTAATTTGATTATGGTAACCATTCACAACGTATATGTACATCAAATCATTGTTTTGTACACCTTGAATGTATTCAATCTTTATCAATTAAATATTTTAAAATAAAGAAATAGATGGGGAAATATATTTATTGAACACCTATTTTGTATCACACTTGGTACCTAGTTTGGGAACACAAAATGGACAAGACAGATGGGGTCTTGCCACCTTGAAGCTTTTGCTAAATCATGTTCCCTGTGAAATATTACTTACTGTTATGACACTGACCAAGGTTCTTTCCTTGTCCTGACTCTAATCAGGCTGCATTCAGCCTTTGTGGTCTCAACCTTGGGCTTTGGTGTCTATTCTTGTGGATTCCAGTTGTAGCAAGAATCCTGCTTAAAGTCAGTTTAGCCAGAACTCCAACTCTTGATACTTAGTCACCCTCATTCTTCAATTAAACTCCTCATCTCTCATCATCCCCCAGGTAATATCTGATCACCTTAGCCTGCTCTCAGCAAGAATCTTGCCAAGTTGGTTTGGTCAGAATCCTGTCTGATGTTTCCTGTTAGTAATTTTGCATCCACTGACCCCTGCCCTGCTCCTTGGCTGTAAATCCCCACTTTTCCTTGTATTCTGAATTGAGCCCAGTTCTATAGTCAGGTCTCTTTTCTCCTGTTGCAATAATTCCTGAGTAAAATATATTTTTCACGATTTAACTCCTGCCATCTCTGGTATTCTTTGACATCACAAATACATAAACAGCAACAACAACTTGGTCTCCTTGAAAATAATGGGATCACTCAAGCTCATCTAGGACCATGGAAATAGCTTATTTCCTTATATCTTTCCCTTCATCTTCTTTAAAAGCTATGATCTTTCAAGAGCTACATTTAGAATCTTACATGGCTGGGCAAATTTTGATCTATCTTTTGGTGAATGAATCACTGACTATTCAACCATATAACAACTTCTGGCTGCATTGTTACCCAGTAGCGAGAGTTTGCCAAACAGTACTTTGCATGACAAACTACACTGTATCTGCCCATATCCCAGCTTTCCACGTAATCTTTGGAAAGTGTTTATTATACCACAAAGTTTCCAAATGTTTATTTCAATTGCTTAGGGGAAAAAGGATTGGTTTGGAGGGCAGTGAAATTGGTTGTTTTTCCTACCCATTTTCCATGTGTTTCACTCCATTAGGTCTGGGCTTGCAAAGTTTAGGAAGGGGTTTATACGTCACAATTCAACTGCAAATAGAACATAGCAAATTCTCTTGTGAGTGTTTTGGAAAATGTATGCTGCTCTTTCAGTGCTTCATCAGGCTGTGAGAGATTGTGAAACCCCACAGCTTTCACAGTTTTGCAGTCAGAAGAAAGCCTTTTTTGTTTTTATTACTGAGCATTTAAAACTCACGAGAAAAAATGGAAAAGCCCTAGAATAAAAGTGTGTTGAGAGGAGGTTCAAGGCAGTGGCAAGAATGGCTATCCCAGTTTTGGGTCAAAACAAGTGACAACTGACAAGACAGAGAACATATTTATGCTTGCTACTTTAATGTTTGGTCTCATTATCTTATTAGATATATTGAACGATATTTGTAAATAGGGAAAATTGAAGCTTTGTGTGTGCGTGTGTGTGTGTGTGTGTGTGTGTGTGTGTTTTATTATAGGTAGCTTTTATAGCATGGGATTTCTCTCATAACAGGTAGAGGGGCATGGTTCCTTCCCCATTCTGAAGCTTTTTGTTGTTTTTTTGCTTTTTTTTCTAGTATGAAGAGTTCAATTAGGGTAACTCTGCCCCTTACCTCATTTGTCCTGGTGATACGTATGAAATAACACCAATTTGCTAGTTAGATTAATTGTGATTAGTGATTAGATTAATTGTGTTCACTCCACTTCTTCTTGCTCATCTTCCTTTTAGGAGGAAGGCTGCCCTTGGAGGGGAAATGTTCCCTGTGTTCCTTTCGCCCATGAGAATGGGCCTGCTGTCTTGTCCACTGCTGCCTGTGACTGGCTCAGAAGTGGGCCTAATGCTGGGATTCATTGAATGTGCCTTCCTACCCAGCTGTATCTTTGTAAATATTGATCTTTTAGTTTCTATCTTTAATCTTTTATGTTTATTTTTCAAATTTTTCAGAAGCTTATTTGGGAAGAAGGGTGCTATTTATTGGGGCCAATTCAGAGACCTAAACTGTAACTCAAAGATCAGTTCTATGAATATAGGATACAGAAATCCAATCATCATTGCATGAGAGAGTGCCAAGTTCAAGCCAATCAGCTAAAAGGCAAATCTCAATGTTTTGTCTCTCAAAACACTCTCTGCATAAAGACCTTGGAAATACTAGTTTAACCAATAGAAAAGCTTGTCAGGGCCAGGCATGGTCGCTCGGCCTGTAATCCCAGCACTTTGGGAGGCCAGCATCGAAGGATCACTTGAGGCCGGAAGTTCAAGACTAGCCAAGGCAACATGGCAAGACCCGATCTCTACAATAAATTAAAAAAAAATATTAGTAGGGCATGGTGGCATGCGCCTGTCATCTCAGTTAGTCAGGAGGTTAAGTTGAGAGGATCACTTGATCCCAGGAGGGTGAGGCTTCTGTGGGCTGTGCTCATGCCACTGCACTCTAGCTTGAGTAACAGAGCAAGACCCTATCTCTAAAACACAAAACAAAACAAAACAAAACAAAACAAAAGGCTAATGAGCATTAAACCTACAGAAAGGAATCTGAGCAGAAAAAGCCAATGGTCAATGATAGGGAATCCTGATTCCTTACTGACACCCAAAACACTAATAAATCTCTTGATGATGTATGAGTTGCTGTTACCTTGCACAGCAGTGAGCAGTTCTATATGGCAATTGCTCAGTTAGCTCTCAACTTCCTGAACAGCAGTTGCAGTTATTCAGCCTTGCTCTTAAGCGTTAGTCTGCATGCTGAGTTTTAGACTAGCTAACTGTTACAAGAGGTGGATGCTGAGACCTGCAGAGGGAAGTTCTCATGACACAGATGTATGTGTCTCAAAAACTGTTTTCTCCCAGTATGCAGCCTCCAGAGAGATTCCCTGCCTAGCTTGGCTCTGGGGTGAAGGAGGCTGGTGGTTTTCAATTAAATGCTTATACAATATTTTAGAAGAAACAGGAACAGATTGTAAATTATAAAAATGACCACAGAAGTATTTCCAGCCCCATCTGCTCTTCCAGAACCTTGTAACTCCCCATGAAAAGGTAGATTTTATCTGGGTAGGGCTTTCTTACTGCCTTGAGGCAAAAATGTGGTTCTGAAAGTAATGCTGGGACATAAAAGACCGTAAGATACTTCTCTGGCTCTTTCTTAGGATGTGGTTCCCTGGAAACCGAGCCACCACGTGGTAACGAAGCTGTGAAAAAAGAAATATATATATTATATATATATAGCCATGCACGGTTGCTCACACCTATAATCCCAGCACTTTGGGAGGCCGAGGTGAGCGGATTACTTGCAGTCAGGAGTTCGAGGCCAGCCTGGCCAACATGGTGAAACCCCGTCTGTACTAAAAATACAAAAATTAGCCAGGCATGGTGGCACACGCCTGTAGTCCCAGCTACTCAGGAGAGGCAGAGGTTACAGTGAGCCGAGATTGTGCCACTACTCCACCCTGGGTGACACAGCAAGATTCTGTCTCAAAAACAAACAAACAAACAAACAAACAAACAATATATATAGGTCTCCATCCACAGTTTTTTTTCCTTTTTTTTTGAGATGGAGTCTCACTCTGTCACTCAGGCTGGAGTGCAGTGGTGTGATCTTGGCTCATTGCAACCTCTGCCTCTTGAGTTCAAGTGATACTCCTGCCTCAGCCTCCTGAGTAGCTGGGTTTACAGGCTCCCACCACCATGTCCAGCTAATTTTTGTATTTTTAGTAGAGATGTGGTTTTGCCATGTTGGCCAGGCTGGTCTTGATCACCTGACCTCAGATGATCCACCCACCTCGGCCTCCCAAAGTGCTGGGATTACAGGTGTGAGCCACCGCACCTGGCCTCCACTCACAGTTTTTAACACAGAAGTTTCAAAACTTTTGTAAAGAGAGGTGCCAGGAGAATCTTTTGTTCTAATATTTGGTCTTAGACCCCAGTTCCATACACAGAGTTTCTAAGACCTTTGTAATAACCATAGTGATAGGAGCATCTGACACAAAGCTCCTAAATCCCTTGGAATTTCCCAGGTGATAGGAGCGTCTTTTGTTCTAGTGAACTGACTCTTGGTGGGCTCCTGGGTGGGTACTGGTCACCAGAAAAACCAAGGCATGCTTAGAAGCTTGGAACTTTTAGCTCCACATCTCGTCCTCTGAAGAGGGGAGAGGAGCTAGAGTCTGAGTTAATCGATCCGGCTTACCAGTGGCATTTAGAAATGGTGCTAGAACCAACTTCTGAGGAGTTGGCTTATTGGATACATGAGGAAATGCAAAACAATAAGAAACATACTAAACATACAATCCTTTGGTTATTGTTATTTATAACAGCAAAAAATGAAAGAAAGTACGGAGCTGGACTTTGGGTCCTGTACAAAGCTCAGTTTTGGTTTGAATGAGCTTCGGCTATTAGCTTCAAAGATGCTTGCAAAGGGAAAAATTAAGCAGGGACAACAGAAAGTATCTCTGGTCACCAAGAGGGCAGTCAGCTTGGGGAAAGGGACAAGCCAAGAGACTACTGAAACCTGGGGGTATTGCATGAAGAAGTTATCTCATCTTGTGGATTGATACCATCAGTTCCCTGAAGAACCTTTACTAACGTGGATTGTGAGAGTAGCTAATTTGGGGGCTGTGTCTTTTGTTTTGAATGCTACAGAGTGGAAGCACATGCTTAAGTTGATTCGGGATCCACAGGTCACTATTGAACAATCCCTCTACACAGGGAGTTATTCCTATACAGTATGGCTATAAAGTGTGTTTATCCTAAAAGTGGGATTGTAACTCCCCCATAAATCCCAAGTGGAACATCTCAGATGATGCAGCTGATAGGCTTCATATGCAAGCTTTATGAGGAGTGGCTATTGGTTTGCTGAATATGCCTGTAACTGAGCAGCTTGGCTTCAAATAGCATTTTAAAACTTTGCTTTCTGTCCTCCTTTCTCTCCAATCTCAAGATATAACTTTGAGACAAATTGTATATGTGTTACCTGTCATCTTGAAATACAGCCTTGGAATGTGCTGTGAACATCCACTCCTTTTCTTTTCCTGTTCTATGCTACCATGTCTTATGCATGTTTATTTACCTATATGCTTGTTAAGCACACACCATACTCACTTATCTGGTCATATGTTTCCTTAGAAGCTTCAGGGGCTGGATCCTGATATGGACCAGACACCTCCAGCCACAATGGCACCAGACGTTTCACCAGATGGAACAATAACTTAAGACAAGCCATCATATTGGTCATGCCACCTGATACCTCCTAGGCCCCCTGCCTCTTCTGCATTCCAAACCTTCTCTTTAAAACCAACCCCTGTGTTCTCTTCACAAATTGAAGAGTGGAGATTTTTGGAAAGTATTACACCCCTTCTTCCCCTTCCTAGCATGGATAATAAAATCTCACTCTCTTTTTGTCACACTTCACTCTTGTTATATTGGCTTCTTTTTACAAACTACAAGCAGCCAGACCCTTTTGCCAATTACGTGCCCATTATGAGGTTATGGAAAATGTTGTGATTAAAGGAGTTCCTTTTCCATGGGCACCCCATGTGTACTTCTGCAAAATGGAACAATAGCTTGAAAAGCCTTACCAGATTTGCTGTCTCAGCTTCCCCTGTGGGTCTTACTGATCAAGGACATTATAGTAAATAAAAAAAAAATGAGAGAGACAAAGAAGAGAGTCATGGACTTGTCCCAGCAGGGTAGGAGTCTTTAGATGGTTATTGAGAAACTGGATGAATGTTGTGGATATTGATAGTGTTGATACAAAAGTATTAATGCAGCACTACTGAAGGTTAGATGAGCCAATGGGACTTTCTGTTTGTCTCCCAACATTGAAAGGCCCCAACAAGTTTTCTCCATTTACCCCAGTTTGGAGAAACTTAAAAAGTCAGAGATTACTCAGAACTTGTTGGGGTGACGGTTAAGCAGGTTAATCAAGATTGATGAGGGGCCAGGGTCTCCTGGCCAGACCTCCAGCTGGCAGGGGTCCCAAGGACATATGCACATGTGTAGATAAAATGGTCAGTGGAAGGAGAAGAGACTTTTCTGGGACTCCTTGGTATAGGAGGTCAATGCATTGTAATTCCAAAAGCTGTTGGTGAAGACTTAACAGGAGTTAAAGTTAAGATTGGGGGAGTATATGGAGCTTCAGTGGTTGGTGGGGTTAACATGGAAGTTTGGAGGACAATTTGAATTCTTGAAAAAGCTTTATGTGAGTTGGTTGTGTCACCTTTACCTGAATGTATTATTGGGATGGATATTATGTCTGACTGCGGATTGCTTCCCCTACCTAATATTGTTATTAGAAGTTATGTAAGTCTTCCCTCAGGCCAGTTTTCTTTGAATGTGCTAAATGAGAACCATTAGAACTGCCTGAATCCACACAGGTGGTTAATTTAAAACAATATGGAGTACCTGACAGCAGCAGAGGGGGGTGGGGGGTGGGGGGCAAAAGGACATTCACACTTTAATTAATGACATGCTAGATGCAGGAGTGCTGATACAAAAGAATTTTTTGAACAACAGCCCTGTGTGGAAAAGGAGGATGGCTCATGGAGAACAAACAGTAGATTATTGAGGCTTAAATACATAAATTTGTACCTCAGTACAATTTTATAGCCTCAGTAATTTTAGTCATGATTTCAATCATACGAAAAGACTGCTACTCAGTGATCGACCTTGCAAACATTCTTCTCTCAGTCTCAGAAAGTGCCAAACACTGTTTGCTCTTATATGGGAAGGATCCCAGTTTATGTATACTGTGCTACCATAGGGTCATCTGAACTCACTGGTTTACTGTCATAATTTGGTCAGAAGGGATTTGGATTTGATGTAGGTCTCAAGTGTAATAATACACTATATTGATGATGAGATGATAATATTGGAAACTAAAGAGCCAGGTTAAGACTGAGTTGAATGCAGCGATGACTCACATGACCAACCAAGGCTGATCAGTAAATTCAGCAAACATCCAAGGACTTGCCCACATGGTAAAATTCTTAGGAATAACATAGGCAGGAGCCACCCAGTTCCACAAGTGACTACAAATAAACTGCTGTTGTTAATCACCCCTAAGACCAAACAAGACATCTAGCATTTGGTTGTTGTATTTGGAGTTTAGAGAATGCATATTCTACATCTGAAAATATTGCTAGCTTCTATACATAAGACTACCTGAAAGAAAACCATGTTGAGTGGGGACCTGAACAAAAGCAGACCATGTCTGAATTACAAAAATCAATAGCTCTCTCAATGCCTCTGGGCCATTATGATCTCCATTCAGATGATTTTGGAAGTGTCTGCTACCAGTGCTCATGCAAACTGCAGCTTATGGTAAAAGCCTGAGCACCTGGGATTCCAGATGCTGCCGCCCCATACACATCATTTGAGAGGCAATTACTAGCTTGCTATTGGGCTTTAATTGAGATGACCTCAATGACTGAAGGACATAAAATAATCATGAAACCTGAGATGCTGATAATGTCTTGGGTGATGTCAGAGAAACACTCTAATAAGGAAGGCAGTGCCCAGAAGAGCTCCATGATAAAGTGGAAATGGTTTATACAGAAGCATGCTACTGGTGGAATGCAAGGAGGCACCTACTGTATCCATAAGTAGCTAGCCTCAGGTCCCCTAGGACTGACTTCAGAATCACTGGAAGAACTGCCAGACTCTATTGCCATGTGGAAGTGCCCTATGAACAGCTCTTGATGGGCTGACAAAGAACTGCTTGGTTTATGGATGGCAGTTCCAAGATGGATGGACATTATGTTGTCTGGAGATATGCTGCATTAAGACCAGAAGATAGAAAAACTAGTTTAAGAAATTAAGAACAAATTGGCTTAATGGGTTGAATTACATGACGTTTTTTTTTTTGTTTTGTTTTTTGTTTTTGTTTTTTAGCAGTGATGAAAGAGTTTAACAATGGTAAAAGCCCTTATGTTTGGGTTTTTATAAACTCATGGGCAATAGCCAATGGTCTGGCTATGTGGTCAGATAGATGGACAATGGAAAACTGGGCTATTGAAGGGATGGTCTTATGTGGTGTGGCCTTATGGAAATTACTATGGGAAATTAAGGGGAGCATTGAAGAACTACTTACAGGTTCAGGAGGTGACTTAAACCATCATATAGACTTTTTGATGCTCTCCCATGAGGTGGTGAGCTGGGTCCATGAAATAAGTGAACATGGTGTGGGGGTTACAGCCATGCAGAAATGGACTGAATATAGACATATTCCTCTTCACTCTCTGAAGCACAGAATGTCACCAAGAACTGTTTCATCTGTCAACAGGAGAGATAGAGATTGCAGATGGCTACAGAGAAGATTCTACATGGGGAAGGCCCCACACATAGCTGGTAAGTGGATTATATTAGACCAATGCCAGTAGCCCCTGGGAGCTACAAATGGGTCCCAGCAGGAATAGACACTTACTCTGGACTGGTAGTAAATGCAAACGCTGAAAATACTATTAAAAGATTGGAACAGACAATACTGTTCCAATTTGGCTCATCAAGCTACATTTCTTCAGCCCAAGGATGCACTTTACAACCCATAGTGTCCAACAGTGAGCAAAGAAATACTACATCAAATGGACATATTATGTTGCATATCATCCTCAGGGTAATGGTTTAATAGAGAATTGGAACAGGCAATTGAAATATTTACTGCCTTAAAACAAGAGAAGACAAAGGCATGAGGGACTTGCCTTCATGAGTGTGTGCTCACACTCAACATGGGGGAGGATAAAGGAAGGCTCCCCCTGGATAGATTTCTCACTTTTCTGGGGGATCTGGCAAAGCAGGGGTGGAAATCTCCCTCCTGCTGCCAGTGTGGTTATATGATTTTTCCCATATAATCTCACTTTTTTTTTGTCCCAGTAAGAAGCACTGGAGCACTGCCTGATGCCAAGGGTCCTAGGACCAGGGATGTGACTGTGTACATCCTTGTAAGCAAGGATGATTTCTAGGCAAGAAAGTGTAACTAACTTTTAAACAACTATGCCAGAAGTCCTAAGGGCCTGATAGTGTGAATTCACATCTGTGAATATTGCTGTGTTGCCTAGGGATTGGGCTAGCCCTGACATCCCCGATAGGACAGTTCTGTACCCAGGTAACCTGACCCTATCTGAATGGAAATGGACTGAAAGGGAGGCACTTGTTAGACTAGCATCACTGTCAGCAATGGCCCTCCCAAAGATGGAAAACTCTGGGTCAGAATAAATGACAAATGGAGAGAAGGAGTAATAGTAGCTGGGGGTAAAGGAATACAGTGCATACATGAGGTAGGCAACAAGGGAAATGCAACATTGTCTTAATACCTCAGGAGAGACTCAGATCAGGATATTATTTCTTAGCACAATTATGAACAGATGTTTGGAACGGTGAAGCTGTATGTTTGCTGAGACCACCCCTGCTTTTGGAACCTTTCAAGGTTGAACGACAGCCTGCAAACCTGAAAGGCATAGTTCTGGGAGCCATTCCGGTCATATGGTATGATGATGAATTAGACTGTTAATGACTAAATGGGACTCTAGCAACGTACCAGTGGTATCTTTTGACTTCTATATTTTAGGCTACATCAACTACAAAGGATATCTTTTGGGGAGGAAGTTCTGAGGACTGCTTTCTACTGAGACTTCTATCTATGTGGTGTATGGCTCTCAGCAGACTGATCACTATGGTAACTACAAAACCTACAAAACCTGATGGTCAAATGCTTAGAAAGGTCCTTGGTTATGATAGAAAAAATATGATGGTAGCATGCCCAACACAGCATGCATTTAGGCTATGCATAAATACATACCACTCTTGTTTTTGTGGACAGAAAGCTATTAAGCAGTATAGGGAAAAACAATGGGCCTCTGGTAGGATTAAAGAAGTTGGCATCACATCGTAGATCCAAGTTCCCCTGGGGAATGACCCCACTCGAAATAAGGAAGGCTGTGAGAGGCCTTATGGCACACTCAAATTAAATTACATCTACCTGTAAACACCAATCATCTAACTCTAGTGTGGGGACCCAAAATTTTTTGCAAAACATTTATCCTAACTGCATTCGCGCCATTAGTACACAATAGCAATGATATGCATGGTAGATTAAACAACACTGGCTCCTAAGACAGAAAAGGGCCTCAGGAGAGATAGTGCAGGTCTAGGTATCCTGGGACAAGCTGAGTTTACTCTTAATGTGGAACAGTATTCGGAGGAAAAAGATTTATTAACTAGAAGAGACAGAATAGAGGAAATTCTCTTCAAGGAGGAAGGCAAAGGATGGAGTCGGGGCGGAAAGATAATGAGGCTTTAGCGAAGTGGATAAGGCCAACTCAACAAACAATGCTGGGCACTGCTAACACCCAGCCCAGGGGAAAGGGCTTGTACCCTGATCCAATAGGACCTCTTGACTATTTTAATACAGATGGAAGCTGAAGTGGCCATGGGGCAGTGACCTGCTATTCTGGCTGCTAAGGTCCAAGAGACCCACCCATGGGAGTCTGATGGCCTTCCAAACTTATGGAAGTTCTCTGAGGGCACTTGTAGTTTTACACTGATACACTATGAATGCTCTCACCCACAGCATAGATCAAAATGAAATACATCCTGCAGTACAGTTGGTAGAAATAGGAACCACTCTGAATACCACCTGTGTCCTCCCTGCAGGAAGGAGGTGGGCCTTGCTATGTAATAATACACAATGGAAACCAGCCTCAGTACAAGCCTGTGAGATGAGGTGGGGTGGTTCTTTTTGTCCTCAAGTAACTAGAAACCCAGATATAACTAAACCATGGCCAACTGTAATAATGCCCTTCCTTAATAATATCTGACAAATGGACAAGAGTAGATTCTGTTGGGAAGACAAGACAAATTCCTCTGTAATTCTTACTTATTTGTTCTTTTATGAAACTGAGTTGTCCCATGACCATACGGTGATATGGTGTCATACTGGTGCTGTAAGTAAGATTCAATTGCCTGGTATAAATAAATCTTATGATACTACTGATATTGGTGATTCAATGTAATGGGAGATTGAGTTAAAGTCTCTCCAGGATGTAATACTTATGGAAAATAACTGACTTGAAGAGAAATTGGATTTAGCTAACCATCAGCTGATTTTTCTGCTAAATAGTTCTGCAAAGCTTATTACAAGACACAAATAGCAATAGAATGCACAAATTAGTACAAGAATATGAAAATGTTGGTTATGGTTTTATAGGATAAATTAGCTGTTTCTTTAAATCTATCCCTACTCCACCCTGGGGGTTCAGAGAGCTTCTGGGTAATAAGAACATCTGTGTGCTGGGTGAGGGAGGCACACCCCTATTCCATGAGGACAGAAACCTCCATGAACAGGACCCTTCTACACCTTGCCCTGTGTATCTCTCCATTTGGCTGTTCATTTGTATCCTTTAAAAAGGACTAAGAAACTCACTCAAAACCGCTCAACTACATGGAAACTGAACAACCTGCTCCTAAATGACTACTGGGTACATAGCGAAATGAAGGCAGAAATAAAGATGTTCTTTGAAACCAACGAGAACAAAGACACAACATACCAGAATCTCTGGGACACATTCAAAGCAGTGTGGAGAGGGAAATTTATAGCACTAAATGCCCACAAGAGAAAGCAGGAAGGATCTAAAATGGACACCCTAACATCACAATTAAAAGAACTAGAGAAGCAAGAGCAAACACATTCAGAAGCTAGCAGAAGGCAAGAAATAACTAAGATCAGAGCAGAACTGAAGGAAATAGAAACACAAAAAAACCCTTCAAAAAAATCAATGAATCCAGGAGCTGTTTTTTGAAAAGATCAACAAAATGGATAGACCACTAGCAAGACTAATAAAGAAGAAAAGAGAGAAGAATCAAGTAGACACAATAAAAGATGATAATGGGAATATCAACACCAATCCCACAGAAATACAAACTACCATCAGAGAATACTATAAACACCTCTACACAAATAAACTAGAAAGTCTAGAAGAAATGGATAAATTCCTGGACACATACACCCTCCCAAGACTAAACCAGGAAGAAGTTGAATCTCTGAATAGACCAATAACAGGAGCTGAAATTGAGGTAATAATTAATAGCTTACCAACCAAAAAAAGTCCAGGACCAGACGGATTCACAGCCAAATTCTGCCAGAGGTACAAGGAGGAGCTGGTACCATTCCTTCTGAAACTATTCCAATCAATAGAAAAAGAGGGAATCCTCCCTAACTCATTTTATGAGGCCAGCATCATCCTGATACCAAAGCCTGGCAGAGACACAACCAAAAAAGAGAATTTTAGACCAATATCCTTGATGAACATCAATGCAAAAATCCTCAATAAAATACTGGCAAACCGAATCCAGCAGCACATCAAAAAGCTTATCCACCATGATCAAGTGGGCTTCATCCCTGGGATGCAAGGCTGGTTCAACATATGAAAATCAATAAACGTAATCCAGCATATAAACAGAACCAAAGACAAAAACCACATGATTATCTCAATAGATGCAGAAAAGTCCTTTGACAAAATTCAACAACGCTTCATGCTAAAAGCTCTCAATAAATTAGGTATCGATGGGACGTATCTCAAAATAATAAGAGCTATCTATGACAAACCCACAGCCAATATCATACTGAATGGGCAAAAACTGGAAGCATTCCCTTTGAAAACTGGCACGAGACAGGGATGCCCTCTCTCGCCACTCCTATTCAGCATAGTGTTGGAAGTTCTGGCCAGGGCAATCAGGCAGGACAAGGAAATAAAGGGTATTCAATTAGGAAAAGAGGAAGTCAAATTGTCCCTGTTTGCAGATGACATGATTGTATATCTAGAAAACCCCATCATCTCAGCCCAAAATCTCCTTAAGCTGATAGGCAACTTCAGCAAAGTATCAGGATACAAAATCAATATGCGAAAATCACAAGCATTCTTATACAGCAATAACAGACAAACAGAGAGCCAAATGATGAGTGAACTCCCATTCACAATTGCTTCAAAGAGAGTAAAATACCTAGGAATCCAACTTACAAGGGATGTGAAGGACCTCTTCAAGGAGAACTACAAATCACTGCTCAATGAAATAAAAGAGGATACAAACAAATGGAAGAACATTCCATGCTCATGGGTAGGAAGAGTCAATATCGTGAAAATGGCCATACTGCCCAAGGTAATTTACAGATTCAATGCCATACCCATCAAGCTAACAATGACTGACTTCACAGAATTGGAAGAAACTACTTTAAAGTTCATATGGAACCAAAAAAGAGCCCGCATTGCCAAGTCAATCCTAAGTCAAAAGAACAAAGCTGGAGGCATCACACTACCTGACTTCAAACTATACTACAAGGCTACAGTAACCAAAACAGCATAGTACTGGTACCAAAACAGAGATATAGACCAATGGAACAGAACAGAGCCCTCAGAAATAATGCTGCATATCTACAACTATCTGATCTTTGACAAACCTGAGAAAAACAAGCAATGGGGAAAGGATTCCCTATTTAATAAATGGTGCTGGGAAAACTGGCTAGCCATATGTAGAAAGTTGAAACTGGATCTCTTCCTTACACCTTATACAAAAATTAATTCAAGATGGATTAAAGACTTACATGTTAGACCTAAAACCATTAAAAACCCTAGAAGAAAACCTAGGCAATACCATTCAGGACACAGGCATGGGCAATGACTTCATGTCTAAAACACCAAAAGCAATGGCAACAAAAGACAAAATTGACAAATGGGATCTAATTAAATTAAAGAGCTTCTGCACAGCGAAAGAAACTACCATCAGAGTGAACAGGCAACCTACAGAATGGGAGAAAATTTTTGCAATCTACTCATCTGACAAAGGGCTAATATCCAGAATCTACAATGAACTCAAACAAATTTACAAGAAAAAAACAACCCCATCAAAAGTGGGTGAAGGATATGAACAGACACTTCTCAAAAGAAGACATTTATGCAGCCAAAAAAAAAACGTGAAAAAATGCTCATCATCACTGGCCATCAGAGAAATGCAAATCAAAACCACAATGAGATACCATCTCACACCAGTTAGAATGGCGATCATTAAAAAGTCAGGAAACAACAGGTGCTGGAGAGGGTGTGGAGAAATAGGAACACTTTTACACTGTTGGTGGGACTGTAAACTAGTTCAACCATTGTGGAAGTCGGTGTGGCGATTCCTCAAGGATCTGGAACTAGAAATACCATTTGACCCAGCCATCCCATTACTGGGTATATACCCAAAGGATTAGAAATCATGCTGCTATAAAGACACATGCACACATATGTTTATTGCGGCACTATTCACAATAGCAAAGACTTGGAACCAACCCAAATGTCCAACAGTGATAGACTGGATTAAGAAAATGTGGCACATATACACCATGGAATATTATGCAGCCATAAAAATGATGAGTTCATGTCTTTTGTAGGGACATGGATGAAGCTGGAAACCATCATTCTCAGCAAACTATTGCAAGGACAAAAAACCAAACACCACATGTTCTCACTCATAGGTGGGAATTGAACAATGAGAACACACGGACACAGGAAGGGGAACATCACACACCAGGGATTGTTGTGGGGTGGGAGGAGGGGGAGGGATAGCATTAGGAGATATACCTAATGCTAAATGACGAGTTAATGGGTTCAGCACACCAATATGGCATATGTATACATATGTAACAAACCTGCATGTTGTGCACATGTACCCTAAAACTTAAAGTATAATAATAATTAAAATAAATAAATAAATAAAATGAACTTTGTATAAGCCTTTGTAATAAATTGGTAATAGTACATAAACCATTTTCCTGGGCTCTGTAAGCTGCTTTAGCAAGTTGTTTAACTCAGGAGGGGATTATGGGAACCTCTGATTTGTAGTCAAGCTAGACAGAAGTTGTGGGGAACCTGAGGACCTACCACTTGTGATTGAATCTGAAGTCGGGGGCAGTCTGGTGGGGCTACAGCCTTAACCTGTGCAGATACTAATTCCAGTTAGTGTCAGAGTTGAATTGAATCATAGGTCATCTAGCCGGTACAGGAGAATTGTACAGTGTGGGAAAAAAAATCCATATCTGACTACAGTAGTGTAGAGTGTGAGTATAGAGAAAAAGTTGATTTTTCCTATACATTTTATGTCAGAAGTGAAGCACGTATTGAGAATGCTGTGAGTATAGAAGGAAAAGCAGTTTGTGTTTCTCTATATACAAGCCCAGGCCACATGGAGAGATATGTGCAGGTATTCTAGCCGACAACCCCAGCTGAGGTCTCAGCTGATAGAATCAACCTCCAACTATAAGTGAGTAAACCTTCAAATGCTTCCAGGCCTCAGCCTTTGAACCCCAGCCAATCCTGGGTGGAACAGAGATGAGCTAACCTACTGAGCCGGCTGAAATTGCAGATTATGAGAAAACTAAATATAGCCGTTATTTTAAACCACTGCATTATGAGGTAATTATTATGCAGCCACACAAACAGGAATGGAACCCATTTTATTCAATGACAGCTTCTGCCACTTTGCTGAAGCCTTAATAATGAATTATATGGCAAGAAGTAGATTTGCATCTATGAACAGGTCAAGAGGAAAGAAATGAAGTCTTGTTAGAACAACTGTGTTTCTGGAAAAACTTTTTCTCTGGTAAAGGTTTCAGCAATTGTGTTAGTTTCTTGTGGCTGTTGTAACATTACCACCAATTTGGTGGCTTAAAACAGCAGAAATTTATGCTCTCACAGTTCTGGAGGCCAGAAATCAGAAATTGGTATCACTGGTGACACCATGATGAACCTGGACAACATTATGGCAAGTGAAACAAGCCAGACACAGAAAGATAAATACAGGCTGATCTCATTCATATGTGAAATCTCAGAAAGTTGAACCCATAAAATTAGAGAGTAAAATGGTAGTTACCAGAGGATAGGGGAGGGGAGTGAATAGGGAAAGGGAAGATATTGATTAAAAGGTACAAAATTTCAGCTAGACAGGAGGAATACACTTAGTGATTCATTGCACAGAATGGTGACTATAATAAATAATAATGCATTGTGTATTTAAAAATTGCCAAAAGAGTAGATTCTAAATGTTTTTACCACAAAAAGGGGAAGTATGGTAATTAGCTTGATTTGATCATTCCACAATGCAAACATATATCAAAACATCACATTGTATCTCATAAATATATATAAAATTATTTGTTATCTCAAAATAAAATAAAATTTAAAAAATAAATCAGTATGACTGGTATGAAACCAAGGTGCTCGCAGGGCTGTGGCTCCCCTGGAAATTCTAGAAAAGAATCCATTCTTTGCCTTTTCCAGCTTCTGTCTGTGGATACCAGAATTCCTTGGCTTATGTCTACATATCATTTCAGTCTTTAAGAGTGCCATCTTCATATCTCTTTCCTCTCTCTTCATATCCTTTTTTCTGTGTGTCAAACCTTCCTCTGCCACTCTTTTATAAGAATATATATGACTGCATTTAGGGCCCACTGGATAATCCAGGATAATCTCCCCATATAAAAATCCTTAATTTAATCACATCTTCAAAGATCCTATTTCTCTGTAAGGTGGCATGCACAGGTTCCTGAGATTAATACCTAAATAACTTTTGGGAGCCAATTTTCAGCCTCACATTGCAAATATTTTTCCCTTTGTATTATTCACCACTCTAACTTTTATTATTAAACTGTTGAACATTCTTGCACACATACATTGTTAAGAATATATTTTTAGGAAATATTGTGAACATTATTAAGAATAATACACATAACCCAGATTTATTAATATTTTAAGATTTTGCCATATTTGCTTCAGGATTTTTCTTAAATTAGTTAACACTTTATAGAAAGAGCTGGAGCTGTATGTGTACCTCTTTCTTCTTCCTTAGAGGTAGCCATTATCCTGACTTTGTCATTTATGATTCCTATGGATGTTTATAGCCTATTTCTACATGGAAAAGGAGGGAACATTTCTCTAGATATCAAACCTAGACAAAGATATCATAAGGAAAGAAAACTAAAGATCAATGTCTTATAAATATGAACACAAAAATCCTCAACAAAATACTGGCAAACAAATTCTAGCAACATATAAAAGGAATTATACACCATGGGTAAGTAGGATTTATTCCAGGAATGCAAAGTTAGTTTGGCATCTGAAAATTAATTAGTATAATATATTGTATCAATAGAATTAAAAGGAAAATGTATATGATCTCAATAGATGCAATAAAAGCATTTGTCATAATTCAATACTTTCCAAGAATTTATACACCACCAACAACCCATTAACCTAGGAATGGAAGAGAACTTCCTCAATTTGATAAAGAACATTTATAAAAAGACCACAGCTAACACTGTACTTAATGGTGAAAGACTAGATTATTTTCTCTTAAGATCAGAAACAAGACTTTCTGAATGCTTCTATTTGACATTGTACTGGTGGTTCTAGTCAGGGCAATGAGGCAAGAAAAAGAAATAAAATGCTCCTAGATTGGAAGGGAAGAAATAAAGCTATCTCTACTTGCAGATGACATGATGTTATGTACAGAAAAATCTTAAGGGATCCACCAAAAACTATTAAAGTGAGTTCAGTAAGCTTGCAGGATACAAGATCAAAATGAAAATATCAGTTGTATTTTTATACACCTGAAATAAATAAGCTGAAAATGAAATTAAGGAAACAATTCTATTTGCAGTAGCACCAAAAATAATAAAATACTTGGAATAAGTTTAACAAAAGTGTGTAAAACATATTATCTGAAAACTATAAAACATTGGAGAAATTAAAGAGGATCTAAAGAAATGAAAAAAATGTTCCATGTTCATGAATCAGAGGGCTTAACATGGTTAAGATGGCAATACTCTCCAAACTGACCTACAGATTTAATAATATCCCTATAATAACACCAGCTGATGTCCATAGAAATTGACAAGATCAGTCTCAAATTCACATAGGATTGCAAGGCACTCAACATAGCCAAAACGGATTTGAAAAAGAACAAAATACGGGGACTTACACTTTCAAATTTCTAAACTTACTACAAAGTAATAGTAATCAATTGGTGCTTATGCAATATGGTAGTGACATAAGGCTGGGTAAATATATCAATAGAATAGAATTGAGAGTTCAAAAATAAACCCATACATCTATGGTCATCTGATTTTCAACAAGAGTATCAAGACCATTCAATGGGGAAGGAACAGTATTTTCAAGAAATGGTGCTGGGATAACTGGATAGCCATATAAAACATAATGAAATTGGATCCTTACCTCATGCCATATACAATTCAATTGGATCAAAGACTTAAATGAAAGTGCTAAAACTGTAAAATACTTAGAAGAAAACATAGGAGTAAATCTTCATAACCTTGGATTTAGAAAAGGATTCTCACATATGGCACCAAAAGCACAAATAGCAAAAGAAAGCTAGATGAATTAGACCTCATTAAAAACGTTTTTGCTTCATAGCAGCAGTCCCCAACCCTTTTTGGCACCAGGAAGTGGTTTCATGGAAGACAATTTTTCCACACACTGGTGGGTGATGTGGGGGCTGGTTTTGAGATGCAACTATTCCACCTCAGATCATCAGGCATTAGATTCTCGTAAGGAGTGCACAACCTAGATCCCACACATGTGCAGTTCACAATAGAGGTCACACTCCTATAAGAATCTAAGGCTGGCACTGATCTGACAGGAGGTGGAGCTGAGATGGTAATGCTCGCTTGCCCACCACTCACCTCCTGCTGTGAAGCCCGATTCCTAACAGGCCATGGACTAGCATCTAGCCATGGCCTGGGGGTTGGAGACCCCCTGCTTCAAAGGACACCTTCAAGAAAGTAAAAAGACAGGTCAAAGAATGAGAGAATATGTTTGCAAATCATATATCTGATAAGGGATTTGTATCTAGAATATATACAGAGCATGTACAACCCAATAATAAAAAGACAACACAACTAAAAATGGACAAATATTGAAAACTGGAACACCACAAGGATGCCCACTCTCACCACTCCTATTCAGCATAGTACTGGAAGTCCTGGCCAGAGCAATCAGGCAAGAGAAAGACATAAAAGGCACCCAAATAGGAAAAGAAGAGAAAAGTCAAACTATCTCTCTTTGTTGACAATACAACTCTGTACCTAGAAAACCCTAAAGACTCTGCCAAAGGCTTGTGGAACTGATAAATGACTTTGGTGAAGTTTCAGGATACAAAATCAATATACGAAAATCAGTAGCATTTCTATACACCAATAATAGTCAAGCCGAGAGCCAAATCAAACAGGCAATTCCATTTACAGTAGTCACACACACAAAAAACACCTAGGAATACATCTAACCAAGGAGGTGAAAGCTCTCTATACAGAGAGCTACAAAACACTGGTGAAAGAAATGAGATGACACAAAAAAATGGAAAAACATTCCAAGCTCAAATACTGGAAAAATCGATATTGTTAAAATGGTCATACTGCCTAAAGCAATCTATAGACTCAACACTATTCCTATCAAACTACCAATAACATTTTTCACAGAATTAGAAAAAACTATTCTACAATGCACATGGAACCAAGAAAAAGCCCAAATAACCAAATCAATCCTAAGCAAAAAGAACAAAGCTGGAGGCATCACATTACCTGACTTCAAACTATACTATAAGGCTACAGCAGCCAAAACAGCATAGTACAGAAATAGACATATAGACCAATGGAACAGAATAGAGAATCTATAAATAAAGCCACACATCAGCAGCCACCTGATCTTTGACAAGGTCAACAAAAATAAGGGGAAAGGACTCCCTGTTCAATAAATGGTGCTGGGATAGCTGGCTAGCCGTATGCAGAAGAATGAAACTGTAACCCTTACCTTTCACCACATATAAAAATTAACTCAAGATGGATTGAAGATTTAAATATAAGACCTCAAAATATAAAAATCCTAGAAGAAACCTAGGAAACACCATTCTAGATATAGGTCTTGAGAAAATGTATGACTAAGTCCTTAAAAGCAATTGCAACAGAACCAAAAATTGACAAGTGGGACCTAAGTAAAAGAAAGAGCTTTTGCACAGCAAAATAAACTATCAACAGAGTAAACAGACAACCTGCAGAATGGGAGCAAATATTAAAACTGCAATGATATACCATCTCACACCAGCCAGAATGGCTGTTATTAACAAGTCAAAAAACTGATGCTAGTGAGGCCATGGAGAAAAGGGAACACTTATACACTGTTGGTGGGAAGGTAAATTAGTTCAGCTACTGTGGAAAACAGTTTGAAGATTTCTCAAAGAACCTAAAACAGAACTAGCATTCAACCTAGCAATCCCATTACTGGGTATATACCCAAAGGAAAAGAAATCATTCTGCCAAAGACACAAGCACTTGTATGTTCATCGCAGCACTATTCACAATATCGAAGACCTGGAATCAACCTAGGTACCCATCAAAAGTGGATTGGATAAAGAAAATGTGGTACATGTACATGATGGAATACTATGCAGCCATAAAGAAGAACAAAATCACGTGCTTTGCAGCAACATGGATGCAGCAGGAAGCCATTATCCTAAACAAATTAATGCAGGGTCAGAAAACCAAATATTACATGTTCTTATAAGTGGGAGCTAAACATTAGCTGTATGTGAACATGAAAACAATAAACAAGGGGGACTACTGGTGGGGAAGGGCAAAGGTTGAAAAACTACCTATTGGCTACTATGCTCACTACCTAGGTGATGGGATCAATCATATCCCAAACCTCAGCATCATGCAATATACCTATGTAACAAACTTGCATATGTATCCCCTGAATCTAAAATAAAAGTTGAAAGTATATAAAAAGGATATATTATCTGATTAAACATCTCTCCAAAATAGAATATACAAGTGTCCCATAAATATATGAAAAGATACTCAATATTATTAGTTATTAGGGAAATGCAAATAAATAACACAATAAGCTACTAATTTGCATACATTAGGATGACTACAATGAAAATGTCAGATAATAACAAATGTTGTCGAGGATACACACTGTTACGGTTTGAATGTGTTTGCTCCAAAATTAAGGTGTTTAAACTTAATGGCCAATGTGATGATATTAAGAAATAGAGCTTTTAAGAGGTGATTAAGCCATGAGGAATTTGCTCCTTATGAATGTGATTAAGGCCTTTATAAAAGAGGCTCCACATAGCATTCAGTTCATTTGCTCTTCTACTTTCCACTATGTGAGGACACAGCGTTCCTCTCCTCTGGAGGATGCAGCAACAAGGCACTATCTTGGAAGCAGTGAGCAGCCCTCACCAGACAACAGAACCTATTATTGCATTTATCTTGGACTTCCCAGCCTCTAGAATTATGAAGAAATAAATTTCTATTATTTATGAACTATCCAGTCTTTGGTATTTTGTTATGACAGCACAAATGGACTAAGGCATGGACAAGCAAGAATTCTATACACTGCTGGTGGGAATGTAAAATGGTGTGGCTGCTTTGTAAAAACAATGTAGCACTTCCTTATATGATTACATTTAGAGTTACCATATGACCCAGCAATTCCATTCCCAGATATATACCCAAGAGAGATTAAAAACATATTCACACAAAACTTGAACGTGGAAGTTTATAGCAGTATTCATCATAGCCAGTTCCTCAACTAAAATGTGGAAACAACCCAAGTGTAAGTGAATGGATAAATAGATAAACAAAATGTGGTATATTCGTAAAGTGAAATATTGTCAGGCCATAAAGAGGAATGAAGTACATACTGATATACATACTTTCAGATCCAAACAGAAGTATGTGAGAATTCTGTTGTTCCAGACTTTACCACCACTTCACATCATCAGACTTAAATTTTTGCCTCTCTGACGGATGTGAAATGTATCTCTTTTGTACTTCCTTGACTATTAAGGCTGAATGTCTTTTCATGTTTATTGACTATATGAGTTTTTTTTTCTTCCATAAATATCCTGTTCACATGTTTTAACTGTTTCTTTTTCTGCATTGTTTGTCTTTTCTAATTGATTTACTGGAGTATTTGGAGACCCCAACCTGGGCACTAGTGGTTCACATAGCTCCCTGCTTGTCCTTGTTTCTAGGCCTTTTTGTGAACTACGGTTTTTACTGATGATCCAAATTCACATTCAGGCATAGGGTTTTAAAATAAATGTGTTAAACTCATATCTCCAACTCCTTTCCCTCATACACACAATAGTTTTAGAATAACAATGCCATGTGTTCTACAATAATAAGAGAAGTGAAAATTATTTAAGAGCATTTGCCCTGTTGTTTTTCTAATTCTAAAAGAAATACATATTTAATATGGAAGAGTTATAAAATAGAAAAATCATAAAGAACAAAAGTTATTTATAATCCAATAACCCATGTATTATCAATGTGAACATTTTGGAACATTTGTTATTTTTGAAAATGGTTTAGATAGTAAACTTTTGAATACAATGAGCCCATGTCCCATTATGTATTTTAAATGGGAGAATAATGATGTGTTCTCAGCTTATATAAAAGTCCCAAACCATTCTTCAAATATTACTAAAATATTCTTAAGCATCTATAGAAAAATTGACTGGAATTTCTGCAAACTTAAAGACATTTTAAACACTGTTGAGTTAACATTTGCTAAAATCATAGGGGGGTATATTTGTATGTTTTATGAAACAATATTGCATAGCATTGGAAATTAAAATTGTCTTTTGCATTGCAAAGAACATGTACTCTAATGTAAATCAAATTATTAAATATGGTTAAGTTGCATAGGAATGCAAATAATATTTAGCAAAATGAAACAAGTCAAAGCAATTTTTAAACAAAATATTTAATTGTCAACTGAATAGCTGCCTGAATGTGGTGGGTAAAGAGAAATAGAGGACATAGTCTGTTCCTGTTTGCGGGGTGAAGGGTTGGTTGGTGGTGGCTTAAGAGACATGTGAGTGAACTGGAGATGGGATGAATAAAACAGTAAATATATTATGTTTGTTCTTATTTAAATTCAAGAAACCAGATGTTCAGGCTTCTCTTGTTGCACTCAAGACATCAGAAGTTGGTGTCTATTTTCCATAATTCATTAAAGAGAAATGTGCAACCTCACTCTTAGATTTGCAGTATGTTTATTCCAGAGAATTCTCTTTCCTTGATGGAGACCTACACAATTTCTTTTTTGTTCAATCTATGAAATTAGGATCAGCCAGGTGGTCAGCATGACTAATTTTACTTCTTATACAAGTAGCATTAGGGGAAATGAATGCCTAGGTTTTCATTTTCTGCAGGGCAGATGCTGGCTAGTTAAGCTTGCCTGTAAATCATAGTTTGTCCATAAACTCCAGCATATTCTATTTAGAACCACAGAGCGAAAAACTAATAAATACATTTAAAAATCTTAGTAGACATTAACTCCAGAGAGGTTCTTAATTTTTAACTTGATCAAAATTTTAGCTATGTCTTAGTGGTTTGGTTGAATTATAAGCAGATATTGAGAACTCTCGTTGCTTTATAAAATGCTTGGGCTGCATGTGGTGGCTCACGCCTGTAATCCCAGCACTTTGGGAGGCTGAGGCAGGCAGATCACTTGAGGCGAGGAGTTCAAGACGAGACTGGCCAACATGGCGAAACCCTGTCTCTATTAAAAATACAAAAATTAGCTGGGCGTGGTGGTGGGCGCCTGTAATCCCAGCTACTCGGGAGGCTGAGGCACGAGAATCACTTGAACCTGGGAGGCAGAGGTTGTGGTGAGCTGAGATCATGCCACTGCACTCCAGCCTGGGCAACAGAGCAAGACTGTATCTAAAAAAAAAAATTCTTCATATGCTTTATAAAAATGGACATTCCATAAAATAGTTCTGATTTGCCGAACAAAACCTTTTTAGTATAAAACATAAAGACGTGTGTGCATTATAACAGGTTTCTTTTTCAAGCAAGGTTTAGAGTAAAGAGATACAAAATAAATGGATCTGTATCTACGTTGTGTGGTAATACTCTAATTCCTACTTACTCTTGGATTGGGGTCCTGTTGAATTCTGAAGTCTTGGTGGGGAAATGGTATTGATGCCACTTGGAAGGAACAGGTGCAGTAAAAGTTTTAATAGGATGGACTGCATTCCTCTTTCTATAAAAACATACCCCCAGGAAAAGGGATCAAGGTCCATTAACCTAATCACCATTTCCACACTGTGAGAAGAAAATAGGCTGTTATTTTTTATTTTTTGCCACAGTGATTAGTTTAAGCTCTCACACTCTGGGTTTCTGAGGTCTAATGTCTGTTTCCATGGGAACGGCAGTGGCAGGCAGCTGCTAAGTTGTTAGACATCTAATAATCTGGGGAAGCTCCTGTCTGAATGCAGGCCAAGTTTCTCCAGCATCTTGGGTCATTTAGTCACAAGTGGCTGTGCAGCCTGTAGAGACATCTTGGAATATAGGGAGTTGAAATACTTGCTATACTGAAATTATATATATAATTTTTTAATTCATTTAATGGAGAAGCATTGAGTAAGAAGTGATTTGAGGCCAGGCATGGTAGCTCATGCCTGTCATCCCAGCGCTTTGGGAGGCCAAGGAGGGCGGATCACTTGAGGTCAGGAGTTTGAGACCAGCCTGGCCAACGTGGTGAAACCCTGTCTCTTCTAAAAATACAAAAATTAGTCAGGACTGGTGGTGTGTGCCTATAGTCTGCACTACTTGGGAGACTGAGGCTTGAGAATCACTTGAACCAGGGAGACAGAGGTTGCAGTGAGCTGAGATCATGCCACTGCCCTCCAGCCTGGGCAACAGAGAGAGACTCTATCTTAAAAAAAAAAAAAAAGTTATAAAAAAGAAGTGATTTGAAAAAGAAAAAGGGCTTTAGGAAGGACACAGAATATAAACAAATCTCCTGTCCTCATGACACTTAAGATTTATAGGGATACCTAAGTCTCCTGTACTGCATACTCAAAATGCAGGGTCCTAAGACTTACAGGAAATATTATACTCAAATGCACTTTCTTCATTCCTGTCTTGACCTTCTGTGCTGAATCCTCACCTCTTTTCCTATTCTGTGAACTGGGATGTATAAACGAATAAGAAATGTAAATATCCTGGCTGCTAATTCCTTGTAAGTCTAGAAAGTGGTTAGGTATTTGACTTGTCTCCTCTGGTTCTTACCCTGGCCATTCTTGTTGCTAAGAAGGAATGATGTCTCCTGCAAAGAGCCCACTAAACACATTTCTACCCTAAGTAGCCTGCTCAAAACTCATCAAAAGCCCTACTAAGACGTTTTGCTGCACTGAACCCTTTCATTTTATAGTTTCCTCATTTAGAATTCCCTTTCACACATCCATTCATTCATTCAACAAATATTGAGGGTCTACTATGTGCCAGGCCTGGTGGTAAGAATTTGGTATAGACATAATATTCCTTCAAGAAGCTTAAAGCCAGGCACGGTGGCTCATGCCTGTAATCCCCACACTTTGGGAGGCCGAGGTGGGTGGATCACTTGAGCCCAGGAGTTTGAGACCAGCCTGGGCAACATCGTGAGACCCTGTCTCTATAAAAAATAAAACAATTATCTGGATGTGGTGGCACATGCCTGTAGTCCCAGCTACTCAGGAGGCGGAAGTGGGAGGATTACTTGAGCCTGGGGAGGCAGAGGTTGCAGTGAGCTGAGATTGTACCATTATGCTCCAGCCTGGGCACTAGAGCCAGACCCCTTTTCAAAAAAAAAAAAAAGCAGCTTAGAGCTTGATGGGAAAAAGCTATTACAGGAATAAATGCAAAACTTGTTATACAATAACAGGCTACGTTATGTATTATGAGGTTTCTGTGGAAAAAGAATAAGGGATATAACCTAATTTATATTGGGGTTGGGTTCATAGAGGCTATTTTCTACAGCCAAAATCCAGATATAGAGTCTAAAATACGTGGAGTGAGATGGACAAGAGAAAGAAGGTGTCTTGAATTGGTTTTTTCCCCCATTGTCTCACATCTCTTTTTGCCTTTGCAGTCACATCAATCGAGCATCTTTATGGTGGCCCATTTGTGCTCTTTCATCAGTTTATGTCTTCGGTTGCTTAACAGATTCCTCTTTGAGGAAGCTGAGATTATGGGGGAGGGTTTGAGAGAAGCGATATAGGCACTCAGCAAGAAAATAACAACCTACAGGAGCCTGTGTGTTATAGGAGCCTTACAGACAGCAAGGGTGCATAAAGTCATTGTTGAGATGGCTAAGGCAGGCTTCATTGAGAGGAAAGGACATAGGCTCGGCTAAGAAATTTCTTCTCTATCCACTGTTATGTTCTGAACCAGCAACTATCAGGTCCAGAGGTTTTCTAGCTGTACCCTCTTCTCTCCCCTGTGGCAGGGCAGATGTAGTATCCAGGGTGGCCTGGCTGCAGGTCACCAGTTTAGAACTCATATGATGGTCCTTGGCAGGTGCATGGCAACGTAATCCATTCAATCACATTGCACAGTGATAAGTCACTGCATGCGCGACAGCAGAGAATGAGCTCCGCCTGGGAAATAGCCTGTATCTTTCCACTTGTCCTGACTGATTAACAATTTATGCTGCATGAGTAGAAAATAATTTTGACCTCATTCACTTTATTGCTTGTGAAATCATGGCAGTATCCATAGACTTTTTGCTTAAACATTTATATTAGTAGGCATTTTTGTGTTTTCACATGGCTGCATGAAATGAACAGGCACTTTTCTAATATGAACATACAGTGAATGAATTAATAACTGTATGTTTCTAAGAGCCACATTTCTGTTAGAACTAGCCATATAAGGCATATGACTAATGAATTCAGATATTTAATATTGAAGTTTAGGAAAATGTCATTTCCACTGGGCTGAGAATTAGAGTCAGGAGCAAATCTTCCTATCTCCCTCTCCTACACATTCATTCATTCAGCATTGTGTGCCTATTATATGTCAAGATAGTATAATGTATATATTTAATATTATATATAGTATAGTATAATACATATTGGCACATAAATACGTTTTTATATATATATATCATCATCATCGATAGTAACATGTTTATAGGCAATAGCAATTCAATGTGGCAAGTTTTATGACAGGGCCATACACAGGATGCTATGGAGCATGGAAAGGAAGGAGTCCCTGAGAACATGTCATCGAAACTGACTTCAAATGGAGATGTAGGTATGAGCTGGTTGTTAGAAACGGAATGTTTGTGTCACCCCGAAATTCTTGTGTTGAAACCCTAACCCCTAGTGTGGCTACATTTAGAGATGGGGCCTCTAAGGAAGTAATTAAGTTTAAATGAGGTCATGGGAGTGGGGCCCCAATTCAACTGGATTAGTGTCCTCATAAGAAGAGACACCGAAAGCCAGCTCTCTCCCTCTCTGAACATACACACAAACACGAGGTCATGTGAAGACATAGCAAGAAGGCAGCTGTCTGCAAGCTGGGAAGAGAGCCCTCACCAGAAACTAAATTTACCAGAATCTTGGAGTTTTAGCTTCCGAACTGTAAGGAAATAAATGTCTGCTGCTTAAGCCACCAAGCCTGTGGTATTTTGTTATGGTAGCCTTAGCAGGCTAATACAGTGGTAAACTCTGCATATGGAGGAGTTGAAAAAGAGAGAGTAGACGGCAATTTGGGCAGAAGGGGAATTACCTGCAAATGTTCAAGGGAGTGGAGATAATTCTTCTTAAACTGTTTATCAGTCCTTCAGGAGGTAAGTTAACAACAGAGGATAATTAGCCCAGAGAACTGGTTTCTGGCAAATGTCTGAAGGGCATGGTAGGTCATAAAATACCCACTGGTGGTATTTTATATTCTGAAAACCATTTTAATCTACCTTTCATGACCTGGATGCTTCAGCCTCCTGTGCTTCCTCAGAATTTGAGAACTGACCCATGAGACAAAAACTGATCTTTTATTTAGAATCCTCTAGATTCCAGTACAACTCAGCAGCTGTGAAGCCTCTAAATTTGCAACTTGCTTTCTTTTAAACTCAGTAGAATCCCTCAGCGAGAACCAATCCTCATGCCAATTTTAGAACTGTTCGATATTCCCAAGAAAAGAAAATGGCTGGTGATTGTCAACTCTCTTAAGAAAGTCTCTTATTTTGGCGGGGTGGGGGGGGGTGTGGGGGATGGACTCTCACTCTGTCACCCAGGCTGGAGTGCAGTGGTGCGATCTTAGCTCACTGCAAACTCCGCCTCCGGGTTCAAGTGATTCTCCTGTCTCAGCCTCCCAAGTAGCTGGGACTACAGGCACACGCCACCATGCCCTGCTAATTTTTGTATTTTTAGTAGGGACAGGGTTTCACCATATTGGCCAGGCTGGTCTGGAACTCCTGACCTTGTGATCTGCCCACCTCGGCCTCCCAAAGTGCTGGGATTACAGGTGTGAGCCACCGCGCCCAGCTGGAAAGGTTCTTTTGACTCTGAAATTTTAGTTCATCGAGTCCTCATTGACTTCACAGCTCTCTGGTATCTTTAAGTGTATTATTTTTGTAATTTATATGCTTTTTTTCCTGGTTACTAGCAGGAACATTGATCCACCATAACCAATTTCATGTTTCTGAGAAGTGAAGCTCATTTTCTGTTAAAGAGAAAGAGAGACATGAATTCCAAAACAGGTAAAGGTGTCTATAAACCAGTAAGTTTATTTTAGATACCAAGCAAAATTCTAGAACTTATTATTTATAAGGCAGATGGAGAGTTATTATAAAGGGCACAGTAAAAAATGTCTAACATAGGATTATCGAGAGCATATCATCACTAAATAGTTCTATTTTTTGGACAAGGCTACAGAAAAATAGATAATGTCTATCTGAAATTCAGAAAGACATTTGACAAAGTTTTTCATAATATCCTTATTGCCAATATAACGAGATGTGAAGTTAATACTAATACGTTCAGATGGATTTAGAGTCAAAAGATTTTATTTTATAACTTTTTAAAGAGAACAGTGTGAGTTTGAAGACATGTTTCTGTGAGTGGAGTACAAAGCTTGTTATCAAGGAAACTGGGTGGATTTTAATCAATGAATTTGATAGAGACAGAGCACACAGATCATGTAAAGTTGGAGAGAATGCCAGTAAATTGAAAGACAGAATCAAGAACCAAGATATCTTCTGTAAGCTGCAACAAATAACACTTAATGGGTATTAATGTCATATCCTACATTTGGATAAAATAAAAACTGTTAAAATGCAGGCTGAGAAAGACATGGCTTAATAAGAATATGTGTTTTAAAAAGCCTTGGGAATTATTGTTGGCTTGAGCTCAGAATGAGTCAACAGGGTGACATGGCCAGCAAGAAGGCCAGTGGGATTTATAGCAATGCTGAGAAGGGCAGAGGGTGCAGATTGAATATATTGCGCTGGTGAGTGCATTATCCTGAATACTGCATGGACGCGTGCTGTTGCATTCTGCTCTGAGTGTCATACTTTAGGAAGGAGGACCATATATGAAGCTTGCCAGAGGAAAGTAACTAGGATATAAAGCATGAGGGAATGTAAAGACATGTCAGGAAAAGAGTTGAAGGACAAGAGAGTGTCTAACTTGGGAAAGAGAGGCTTTGGAAGATGGGAGAGGTATCTTCCACTGCATAAGGGATTGCTTTGTTACTGAGGTCAGAGCTAGGACAGAAATATAGAGAAAAAGGTTTTATTGCTAAAGTGCACAGGAACATTTTCAAAATAGTGATAGGTGTGTAAATTTTGAATTTTGAATGAGACCACTTAGTGTAGTGATGAAGATTTAGGAATTTTAAATCAGGAAAAAGTTTAATATTGGACCCTCTTGCCACTTACAAGCTCTATGATTTTACCTAATCTTTTGGACTCTCAGTTTTTTAAATCTTTAAAATGAGAATAATAGTACTGTTTGTTAAGGGTCATTAGGTGATCAAAGGAAATAATTCATATAAAGTGCTTGCCATGTGAATCACACATTTCTATATGCTTAATATGTATGAACTATGTTTAAGTTACTGAGATGTGGTCAGAAAGAAAAGCAAGCACCTGGCTGGGCATGGTGGCTCACGCCTGTAATCTCAGCACTTTGGGAGGCTGAGGAGGGAGGATCACTTGAGGCCGGGAAATTGAGACCAGCCTGGGCAACATAGCAAGATCCCATTTAAATAATAGATAAAAAGAAAAGCACTTGCCCCTTACATTGGCAATAGTTTTATTGCAGGAAGTAGGAAACTAAACCCCAACTCAGAATTTAGACTTGCTGCCAGAAAGGTAGGTGCCAGGGGAGCTGATGTAATCAAGTATCACCAGTTAGAGTCTACAGATCATGAAAAGTAATTCTAGGAGATTTTCAAATGCCTTTTTTAACCTAGATCTTCTGCTTGGATGAATTCATACTATGAATTTAGGAAACATCAATTCATTTATTCCTTCTAGGTGACCAGCGTTTTAACAAAATTACACATGCGTATACAAGCATGCATCCTGGATTTGGTGAGCACACATAATTTCAAATATTCTACTCTTTGTTCCTTAACATACATTATCGTTTTAAGATTTGATTTGGCTGGAAAATACAACCACAGTTTATGTGTGTCACATTCTTTTTTTTTTTTTTTTTGAGACAGAGTCTCTCTCTGTCGCTGCCAGGCTGGAGTGCAATGGTGCAATCTCAGCTCACTGCAACCTCCGGCTCCCGGGTTCAAGCAATTCTCCTGCCTCAACCTACTGAGTAGCTGGGACTACAGGTGCCACCACGCCTGGCTAATTTTTGTATTTTTAGTAGAGACGGGGTTTCACCATGTTGGCCAGGATGGTCTCGATCTCCTGGCCTCGTGATTCGCCCACCTCGCCTCCCAAAGTGCTGGGATTACAGGCATGAGCCACCGTGCCCAGCCTATGTCACATTCTTGTGGTACTGAGATTGTCAAAATTCTTTTCTGTTAAGAAGCATGGTTCAAACCTACTGTGAGGTACTATTTTGCACTCACAAGTTCTGCAAAGATTGAGATAATAAATGGAAAGGATATAGGGCAATGGTAACTTGAAACTGCTGTTGGGAGAGCAAATTGGAATATTCATTATTTTACTGCTCTAAATGTTCTCATCACACACAAAAAATAAGTATGTAAGGTGATGGATATGGTAATTATTGTAATTTAATTGTTCTACAATGTATACTATATCAACACATTGCACACCATAAATATATACAACATACATTTGTCAATTATAAAAGAAAAATATTGGCAGGAAATATTGTGTATAGAATGATATATACAATATGATTCTACTTATATAGTAAGTTAGTTATAAATCAATAGTTATGCCTATGGGTTTTAAAATATGGAGCCAAGACTTATGTCTTGTCTTTTTTATAATAGCCATCCTAATAGATGGAAGGTGATATCTCATTATGATTTTGATTTAAGTTTTCCTGATGAATTGTGATGTTGAGCATTTTTTCATATACCTGTGGGCCATTGGTATGTCTTCTTTTGAGAAAGGGCTCAGATCCTCTGCCCATTTTTTAATCAGGTTATTTAATTTTTGCTATTAATTCTATACATTCTATTAGTTTCTTTTATATTTTGGATATTAACTCCTTATCAGACATACGGTTTAGAAATATTTTCTTCCATTAGTAAGTTGATTCTTCACTCTGTTAATTGCTTCCTTTGATGTTCAGAAGCCTTTTAGTTTGATGTAGTCCACTTGTTTATTTTTGTTTTTGTTGCCTGTGCTTTTGGGGTTATATCCAAAGAAAACATAACCCAGTCCAACATCAGGAAGGTTTTTCCCTGTGTTTTCTTCTGGGAATTTTATGGTTTCAGGTCTTATGTTTATATCTTTAATTTATTTTGTGCTAATTTTTGAATATGATTTAACATAAGGATTCAATTTTGTTTTTTTTGCATGTGGATATCCAGTTTTCCCAATGCCATTTATTGGAGCAATTATACTTGTTCCATTGTATATTCTTGCTACTATTGTCAAAGACTGGTTGACTGTATGATATGTGGGTTTATTTCTGGGCTCTCACTTTTCTAAAACTGGGTATGATAAGACCTAGGTAACTAAGACAGTTGGGTGAGCCTGAAAGAAGGGAAAGATTGCCCTAGGTTAGGCCTTATAGCTTAAGAGGCAAAAGGAAGTCTCAAGTCTCCTGTTTGCTTCAGCCCATTAACCAGGTTTGGAGATCATACAGAAAATTAAGGTTTAAGTGCTAGCTAGCAGTGAAACATAATAAAAAACTACTTATGACTCTACTGTGGTTTTAAATGGATAAATGAGATTGTGAGTCCAAAGATCCAGAAACTCTGATACTGTTCATATCGAGAGATTTAACTAAAAACAAGTTTCCGCTGGAGAGAAGAATGAAAGGTAAGTACAGAGGAAGGCAAGGTACAAAGGAGATTTTCTGAGGCCAGTCAGGGTTAGCGTGGAGACCCTGTGCACTTGGGGAAATGGAAAAAGTGGCATTAAAGAACAAATTGTAGATAGAAGCAATGAAGGCCCAAACTGGTAATGTCACACTTTTGCTTTGAGCAGGCTGGTAATGATTTCCCCAGGAAACTCAACTATGCAAATAAGAAAGCTTGGAAGTATGACTTAACGATTAATGAAGCTCACACTACTTTGTTCAATGGAAAAATTGTTCTTGTCTAAATGTCCAGATAGTAACTTGGTTCTTTCTCTCCAGGGTTATACAGAACAGAGGAGACACTTTTCTGCCAGCTGGAAGGGGTAGCAGGTTGGGTAATGGATTCCCAGCTTGCCAGCGGCTGAGGTTCTAATTAGAATCTTCCTTCTGGCTTTTAGCAAGGAGTTTTCACTTCATAGTGTCCTTAGAGAAGAAAGTTCCATATTCAGCAAGAAACTGCCCTATTTAAATGTACAAAATCTTTTTGTGTTTGGGCTATAAAGCAAGTGGTCTTCAAGGTTCATGGCAAGTATATCTTGTAATATAAAAAGCATCATTAGCTCATGAAAATGCTATTTAAAAATGCAAGTTTGCCTTAGCTAATAAAGTTGAAGAAAGTAGTCTGGAAATTTAAGGCAGAATTGGGAAACTTAAAAATTTAGATTTTTTAGTTTATATATTGTATGGATTTTAATATACACAGATGAATGGTGAAGCTGGTAGAAGGAGAAAGAAAAGAGAGATATGGAGGTGAGGGAGGGTGAAAATGTGCAATAGATGATGACAGTGTTGGAGAAGGCAGAGGTTTTTGCCATAAAGAATCTCTAGCTGGGATCACTTGAGGCCAGGAGTTTGAGACCAGCTTGGGCAACAAAGTAAGACCCCAGCTCTATAAATAAATAAATAAGTAAATAAATAAATAAATAAATAAATAAATAAGTAAATAAATAAATCAGCTGGGCATGGTGGTGTGCATCTGCAGTCCCAACTACTCAGGAGGCTGAGGCAGAAGGATCACTTGAGCCCAGGAGTTCAAGGCTGCAGTGAGCTATGATGTACCACTGCACTCCAGCCTGGGGAACAGAGCAAGATCCTGTCTTTTAAAGAGGAAGAGAGAGAGAGTGACTCCATTGGGCTTTTTCTTTTTCACATTAAATAAAATTTAAGGGTTTAGTTGTTTAGCCTGTACTGCCTTCTCCTGGTTGGTGTTGGATTAGCAGCTCAGATGTAACAAAAGTGAACTGTGTGAATGGACCCAACTGTAACACAGACGTTATGTGCCAGATTATGCTGCCTGCCTGTTGCAGTTTATCAAGGTGCTGGTAATATATCCAGGTCCCATTGGGCTGGCTTCAGGCCGTGATGGTCTTTTTTTCATGAGCCTTCCTATTGTGATACTATGCATATATTAGTAAGACGTCTTAAGTAGAATACCTATTCCAAAATGGAATGAGGCACATGTGTGCAGACTGAGGTGCCTGTGAGTTGCTTACTTCTAAAAGAGAGAGGTTACACAAAATCTTAAGCCCTTGTAATGTACTTAATCTTGTAAATGTGCTATGGGAACATTTATTGCAGGCCTCCAGAGTTGACTTTAATTTTTCTTTTATGACTGCCAGGAGTAGAGTGGAGAGATTAAACTATAGCTTCCAGAATCACAGACAAATCTGAGTTCGAAGAAAAGGTGGTCCTTTCTCAGTGAGAATTCTCTTGCTTAATAGTCAGAGAGATTTTGGGAAATTCTGAGAGTGATGCCTATAAAGTGAAAGAAAAGGAGGAGACTGAGAAAAAGGAAACAGAAAAGCAAAGTTATTGATTTTTGAGCAGGTAAAACCGAAAAACTCATTCTATCAATTATCTATCTATCTATCTATCTATCTATCTATCTATCTATCTATCTATCTATCATCTATTGTGAAAGGAACTGCTCAGGGAAAACTTGCCTCCCATTTCTATTCAAAGTCATCCTTCTGCTCACTGAGATAAATGCATATCTGATTGTCTCCTTTGGAAAGGCTAATCAGAAACTCAAAAGAATGCAGCCTTCATCTCTTGCTTATCTGTGGCCTGGAAGCCCCCTCCCTGCTTTGAGTCTTCCTGCCTTTGCTTCAAGTTGTCTGGCCTTTCCAGACCAAACCAATGTACTTCTTACATATATTGATTGATGTCTCATGTCTCTCTAAAATGTATAAAACTAAGTTGTGCCCCGACCACCTTGGGCACATGCCGTCAGGACTTCCTGTGACTGTGTCATGGGCACGTCCTCAACCTTGGCAAAATAAACTCTCTAAATTAACTGAGACCTTTCTCAAATTTTGGGGGCTCACACTATCTATCTATCTATCTATCTATCTATCTATCTATCTATCTATCTATCTAATCTATCTATCTATCATCTATCTCCTACCTATCATTTATCCATCCATCATCTACCAATAATCTATCCATCACTCTCTCTATTATATCTATCTATCATCTACCTATCATTTACCCATCCATCGTCTACCAGTTATCTGTATATCTATCTCATTATGCTGCCAGAAATTGTATAATATTGGGAACCTATCTTTAAGGAACTTAAAAAGATGAAAAAGAATCAGGAAATGCTGATACAAAAGAAATAAATAGAGAATGAGGAGCAGTGCTGGATCCTGGCTCTGGCTTTCTGTTAAGAGTGTCTGTGCCTCCAGAAGTGCTGGAGCAGGAAGGGTTCATGGACGTGGCTGGGTCATAAGTAAAAGTCTATGTCCAAATGGTGGAAACTTGGGAGGTCGAACCAGTCAAGAATTGTAAGCAGCCTGTAGGAAACAATACAAGTGAAGACCGAATAAGAGCTAAGTAAAAACTTGGAAAAAGCACCTGTAATCCCAGCACTTTGGGAGGCTGAGGCAGGCAGATCACAAGGTCAAGAGATTGAGACCATCCTCGCCATTATGATGAAACTCTGTCTCTACTAAAAATACAAAAATTAGCTGAGTGTGGTGGCATGTGCCTGTAGTCCCAGCTACTTGGGAGGCTGAAGCAGGACAGTTGCTTGAACCTGGGAGGCGGAGGTTGCAGTGAGCTGAGATCGCACCACTGTACTCCAGCCTGGTGACTGAGACTCTGTTTCAAAACAAAAACAAAACAAAACAAACCTGGAAAAAGAAAAAAAAAAAAACAGAAGAGGGAATCAGAAAGTTAATGTCCGATCATATAGGGAAGAGGCCAGAGGAGCAGCAGGGAAATCAATCTGGGTTGAATCTGGCAGAAAATGCATACAGAGAGAGAACTCAGCATGGGAGTTTCTTGTATTTTCAAATGACTTCTAATTCCTGGCTATTCCATGCACAGAGGTTGTACTCCTGGAGAGCTTAAAGGTAACAAATAGCTTTGATGGAATGTGGCTGCAAAGATATTAACCTTCCTACAGAAGAGAGATTAGCAGCAGACATGTGCCTATTGTGTGTGTGTGTGTGTGTGTGTGTGTATAAAATCAGTATGTTCAAATAAACTGGCTGGGTTGCTGCTTTGGTTTGTGCTAATTATTTTGTTTTCAAAGTTTTAGGAAAGAACTCCATTTATATTGTCTTAAAGAAAAAACAAAGATTGACTGAGGTAAACTTGGAGTAAGTATAGGCATAATCAAATAGGGTCCCCTAGATCAAAGCTCAAGCCTGCTGGTTTATCAATGAGATGTCTTTGCTAAAGAGTTGATTTTGGATCAGGGGCTATGTTCATTTAATAAATTACAAGCGTGAAAAAGTCACAGAGATACTATAAAGTGATCTGATTATTTAATTTTTGGAATATAAAGATATGGGGGAGACTTGTCTCTTGTTTGTTATAACAGAGCCTAGAATTGAATAAATACCAACTAGTGATGGTAACGTGAAAATCTTTATCACTGCAGAGATTAAAAAAACCAAATCTCATAGCTTTACCCAGAGACCTAATAAGAGCTAAAATAACTAATTAAAAAAATGAATAAAAGCCAAGCCAAACCGCGAGAGGATGATCTAAGTTAAAATACGTGACCAGGCAGGTTGCTTCAGTCGTAGTAGAAATATTTTAATAAGCTAGGAGCAAGATGAATATGGAGTATTAATAATTGTAATTTTCTTTCATAGTTAAGATATCAGAAACCAGTGAGATATCTCATAGCCTGTAAAAGCAGAGCCTCTAATTTTAAGAGCCAATTTATTTTACTATAATTTGAGATGTTGGAAAGACTTTTGAGATTGTTATTTAAATGCCGTTTGCTATTAAACTGTGGTTAGAAAATCTGCTCAGCCAGAATGATGCTGAAAGAGCATTAAGTTTATGAGTCACAAAAGCCAGAGTAATTCTAATTACTTTCCTGAACTTCAGTACAATAGAGATGTTTAATATGCAATGGGACACTGCTTTAAAATTGTTGCAAGACAGGTGATCGGAGTCTTGGCTTCTCTCCCCACCTTGATTATCAGTCAAGTAAAGGTTAGGTGCAGTATTGTATTGTGTGTTTTCATCTTAAAGTTTCTTCTTCTGCAGAATGAGTTAATGATGGAAACATTTGGGTATTGTGGTGCGCAGAGTGGGTTCTCGTGTCTCTTCAGAGCAAAGTCCTCTTATACATCATCATGAGCCTCATAATGACGTTTCGGTCAATGACAACTGCATATATGATGGTGGTCCCCTAAGATTACAATGGAACAGAATGCATAGCTGAAGAAGAGCCAAGAGAAAAGGAAATTGCAGGAGAAGAAAAAGAAGAAAATTCACAGTGAAGGGTTTAGCAGAAGCTTTTGCAGACCTCAACAAACTTCTTAAAAAGTTTGAAAATATGGACTCCAACACCAAAAGGTTTTCATTAATAGAGAGAAATCTTCAGGGTGCATTATCTGCTCCCAGGCAGATAATCTATGATGAAAAAAAGAAACAAACTAAGAAACCATGATGAACATATTCCTGAAAAAAGTGACACCTTCTCAGGAAGAGCCTCAGGCAGGTCTTTCAGGAGTATCCAGAAGAAGGCGTTGTTATCACAGGAGATGGCAGCACCATGTGTGTTTTAACCCCTGGAGACCGTCCAGCAGGACAAGATGTGGAGGCAGAAGGCAGTGCTGTTGATGATCCTGACCTTGTATGGGGTTAGGCTAATGTGTGTGTTTGTGTCTTAGTTTTTAACAAAAACGTTTAAAAAGTAAAGGAAAAAAATCTTAAAAACAGAAAAGAGCTTATAGAATAAGGTTATAAAGAAAGAAAATATTTTTGTACAGCTGTACGGTGTATGTGTTATTACAAGAGTAAAAAGGTTTAGAAAATTTAAAAATTGATAAAGTTGAAAAGTTACAGTAAACTAAGTTTGTTATTTAAGAAAGAAAAATATTTTCTATAAATCTAGTCTAGCCTAAGGGTATAGTGTTTATAAAGTATACAGTAGTGTACAGTCAAGTCCTAGGCTTTACATTCACTCACCACTCTGTCACTGACTCACCCAGAGCAACTTCCAGTCTTGTAACCTCCATTCATGGTAAGTGGCCTATACAAGTGTACTATTTTTTATCTTTTACTCTGTATTTTTACTGTACCTTTTCTATGTTTAGTTATGTTTAGATTCACAAATATTTCCCATTTTGTTGTAATTGCCTACAGTATTCAGTACAGTAACATGCTGTACCAGTTTGTAGCCTAGGAGCAATAGACTCTACCATATAGCCTACATCTGCAATAGGCTACACTATCTAGGTTTGTGTAAGTTCACTCTATGATGTTCACCCAATGAAGAAATCACCCGAGACACATTTCTCAGAACGTATCCCTGTCATTAAGTGAAACATGACTGTAGTTAAGTGAGGTTATAATGGTTTAGAATGGGTCCTAAATCCAATGACTGATGTATTTTTAATAGGCCAGTAAAAACAGAGAGAGACACAGAGGCCCACATAGGAACACCATGTGAAGATGGTGGAAGAGATTGAAATGATGCATCTACAAGCCAAGGAATGCCAAGACTTATGGTAGTTGTATTATTATTAGAATTATTTTTTATGCTATTATTATAATTGGTAGTGTTTCATACAGTATTTATTGACCTGATATTAATATTTGACCAGTTTTATTATTTTTTTTCACTGAAAAACCTAGGTCCATTCTTTTTTTCAAGCATCATTTTGTATGAGTATGTTTTAGTTGCTTCTATTGTATATTTAAGACTTGACTCCCCAAGAAATAGGACACTTTTACACCGTCGGTAGGAGTGTAAATTAGTTCAACCATTGGGGAAGACAGTGTGGTGATTCCTCAAGGATCTAGAACCAGAAATACCATTTGACCCAGCAATCCCATTACTGGGTATATACCCAAAGGATTATAAATTCTATAAAGACACATGCACATGTATGTTTATTGCAGCACTATTCACAATAACAAAGACTTGGAACCAACCCAAATGCCCATCAATGATAGACGGGTTAAAGAAAATGTGGCGCATATATACCATAGAATACTACGTAGCCATAAAAAAGAATGAGTTCATATCCTTTGCAGGGACATAGATGAAGCTGGAAGCCATCATTCTCAGCAAACTAACACAGGAACAGAAAACCAAACACTGCATGTTCTCACTCATAAGTGGGAGATGAACAATAAGAACACATGGACACACAGAGGGGAATATCACACACAGGGGCCTGTCGTGGGGTGGAGGGAAAGGGGAAGGGCATTAGGACAAAAACCTAATACACGCAGGGCTTAAAACCTAGACGATGGTTTGATAGGTGCAGCAAACCACCATGGCAGATGTATACCTATGTAACAAACCTGCACATTCTGCACACGTATCCCAGAACTTAAAGTAAAATAATAAAAAAAAGACCTGACTCCCCATTCCCCCAATTTTGTAATCAAATAAGAGAGTATTTACCTCTTTATTGGGAAATATATATAATGCCCATTTTTCTAATATCAAAGTTGTAGCTTAAATATATATATATATAATACATATATTTATATTAGAAATATATATAGTTGTACTTTACACACACACACACACACACACACATATATTGGAGATAAGAGTCTTGATCAGGCTGGACTCAAGCACTCCTGCACTCAAGTTATCCTCCTGCCTCAGCCTCCTGAGTAGCTGGGACTATAGGTGTGAACCACTGCACCCTGCTTATAGCTGATAATTTAATATGAATTTATCTTAACTAATCTGCAAAGACCCTATTGCCAAATAAGGTCACATTCTGAGGTTTGGGATAGACATAAATTTTTTATGTTTGCTATAGTTAGTGTTCTTTTTTATTTATATTAAATAAATGCTTCTGTTTTGAAGCATTTATATTATTAAATGAATATTTATTTATTTTTTATAAAATAAATTTATATATTAAATAAATGCTTCCTTAAAGTTTCTATATTTCCTGTCTGGCTTCCTTGTTGTTATATTGCTAAACTTGTTTGGGAAACATATTTTGTTTCCATTCCATGGGTGGTTACTCAAAAGTTTTTTCAACTATGTTTAACGTGATGTTCCAAGGGTTTTTTTGGGGAGTGTTTCCCCTTGACATAAGAAGTTTAGGATACTTTTATTTTTACTTCTCCAGTACCACAACATTCACTCCCTTCTCTGAATTCTGTCTTTTACACTGATACTGTTTTGTAATTTAGATACTGATAATTTTACTAACAATACTATTTTTATATTATATATCTTCTCTTTGGGGACATATTTTGCTTTGCATTCAATTTTATATCAAGACATTAAAATTTTTCTTAGCTTTAATATGTATTTTTAACCGATCTTAAAGGATTCTGTTAATTCTGTTCTCTCAATCATTTGGAGTATATCTTTGAGTAATTTCCTTAAAGAGAAGTATGTTTCCTGAGCTGTTGCACAGCTGACTTTTTTTTTTTTTAACTTTGAACTTGAATAATAGCTTGAATTTTGCTCCATTTAGTTCTGGTGTTTTGTGTTTTGTTTTTATTTTTTTAGAGACAGAGTCTTTCTGTGTTGCCCAGGCTGGAGTACAGTGGCATGATCATAGCTCACTGTAACCTTGAACTCCCAGACTCAAGTGTCCCTCCTGCCTCAGCCTATTGAATACATCCAGCTAATTAATTTTGCTTTTGTAGAGGTAGGGTCTCACTATGTTTTCCAGGCTGGTCTTGAACTCCAGGCCTCAAGTAATCTTCACGTTTCTGCTTCCCGAAGTGATGGGTAGAGGTAGCTAAATAAAGAATTCTATCACTGTCATTATTACTATTCAAAAATATTATGACAATGTCATTAGGTATAACATTTCTTCTTATTGATTTTTCTTGGGATAGAAATCTTTTTTGATTTATATACACTGGATTTCTGTAAATTTAGATTTTCTTCTAATGATTCACTTATTATATTTCTTTTTGGCTTCTTCAGAAACAATTATTATCCATATGATGTCTCCTTTTTCTTCATCTTCTATATTGTCCATATTTTCTCCAATTATTTTAATCTGTTTATACCTTTATTCTATGCTGACATATCTTCTTGAGTTTCACTTTTACAGTTTTGATTTGAATTTCTTCTCCATCTATTTTTTTCCATTACCCTCCATATCGATTAAGTTACATTAAATTAAGAAATTATTTCTCTTACGTTTTTCTTGGGTTCCTTGTTTTTATGTTTTTCATATCTCAACTAATCTTTCTTATTGCTTATAAAAATCTTGTTCTATTATCACCTTATTCATGAAAAAACTCAAAATTCTGTTTTCTTTAGATAATAGCATATAGTTTCCTAAAATTCCCTTCTGAAAACTTTTAGAGATCTACTTTTTGGAAGCAACTCTATTTAACTTACCCCATTATATTTCTTATTTGTTATAATTTTATATTTTTCCAGTCAAAGATTGGCAAAATATATTTTTGACAAGCAAAGATTCTCTATACTTATTTTTCATTAGAATGGGTGTGTGTGTGGCCCTTGGTCACATTCTGTCTATTGATGTGATCTTGGAATTTGTACTTTAAATCCATAATTGAAAGGCTAGTTGGTTTGTGTAGTTCCCAGTTTAATTCTCATTTGTAAGCAAATATCCTCCTAGTGCTCTTTTGTTCTAGTGCAGTTTTATCTTCTGAGTGCTGGAAAACCTCTACTTCTTGAGAAATATGTGTTGTTATTAGGATGTTGTTTTTTCCCTCTGCATATATTGCTGTCTTCTTAATGGAAAGTACACCTCTCTGAAAACTCTATTCTTTATTTTCTGCCCATTTGTTCTCTAGATTTCATAGAAACTTCTTCTATGTGGAAAGATAGTGGGAAAAAAAATCATGCAGTGGTTTGTATGAAAAACTACACCTTTTGCCTAACAGCAATATCTCAGATGTGGAGAGAAATAATTAACCTGTTTTCTGGCTAGTACAGGCGTTGGATCCTTGAGTATGGGGACACATTTACATTTTTTGTGCATCTGTTTCTATTTCATGTAATGATACTGTGTGAAGTCAGGAATAGAATTCTAAGTAGGATTTTCTTCAGTTTAACTTCTACTGTCTTATAATTAATTTCCATTTATCCTGCATTATGGCTTTGAATTATCTGTCAGTGTTAGATTTCAGAGTTTTTGAGAGCTTCTTTTTTTTTTCCTCTTGGGTATGCTTTTGTAAGTATTTAAAGGTTAGTTGGAAAGAATGGTTTGGAGAATACTACCCAGACACTCTTTTGGATTTTAAGTCTCTCTACTGATTCAAAATGCTATTTCAGTAATCTCAGTTGTAAATGTTTACTATTTATTTAGAGACAAGGTCTTGCTCTGTCATTCAGGCTGGAGTGCAATGATGTGATCATAGCTCACTGCAGCCTTGAACTTCTAGGATCAGGTGATCCTCCTGCCTCAGCCTCATGAGTAGCTAGGACTACAGGTGTGCACCACCAAGTGTGGCTAATTTTGTTTATTTTTTGTAGAGATGGGGTCTCTGTCACCCAGATGGGTGTACAATGGCACAATCATAGCTCACTGCAGCTTTAAACTCCCAGGCTCAAGCTACCCTCCTACCCTGGCCTCCTTTGTAGCTGTTACTATCGTGCACACCACCATGCACAGCTAAGTTTTTCTATTTTTTTGTACAGACAGGCTTTCACCATGTTGCCCAAGTTGATCTCAAAATCCTAGGCTCAAGCGATCCTCTTGCCTTGGCCTCCCAAAGTGCTGGGATTACAGGCATGAGCCATGCCTGTCTTATTCTTTTACTGTTGAGGAAAATATCTTCAAAAAGCTCATTTAAGAATGAAACATAGTGTGAGAATTCATTTTTGAGTTGTAGCATGTCTAAGAAGGTATAGAATTTTTGGATAGCATATTTTTTTCCGGCAGAGTTCTAGAAATGTTACTCCTGTGTCTTCTAGTGTTTTGTATTAAGGAAAACAAATGCACGGCCAGGCTGATTATTAATCTTTTGTGAAGAGTCTAATATTTTTCATGTTGATTTTTATTCCTTTGTGAAGAATAAATATTTTTAAGAGTACTTGTGGGATTCTTTCATCTCTGAAATTTGATATTTCTATCTGATTAAGCTTGTGTAAGTCTAGTTGTCTAGTTTCTTTTCATGAGGTTTTTCCTAAGCATCAAAAAATACGTTCAAAATTTTATGCTAGTATAAATTTCAGATTGGGAACAATTTTTTTGTTATTTCTCTGATTATTGATTATTTTGTTTTCTGATGCATACTCTTATAGGAGATAACACCTTCTAGAATTATTCTTCATGTATCTTATCTTCTACCTCCTTTTGTTCATGTCTTTATCTTCTTCTGCTAATTCTGGGATAATTTGTTGAGTTCATCTTCTCCAGCACTCATTCATTTCCTGCATATCTTTCTTACTGCCATCATCCAGTTAGTTTGGCATTATGTTTTTTGACCTCACTCAGACCTTTCTGATTTAAGTCTTCCTTTGTGAATATTTTCCAGCTACAGAGATGCCATGGCTTCTTGAACCCTTCTGGAAGAGAATCTAATATTTTCTAAAAATTTCTTCTGAATTTTGGAGTAACCCTATTTTAAAAGGAGATATTCCATCATTTTTTAAAACAATGACTCACTTATTTTGGACACCACTATTTTCTCATATACTTTGGATTTGCTATTTTTAAGAGAAGGAGGCTCAATACTGATATTAATCAAGTAGGAATTGAGGTAGGCTAATGTTTGTGTGTGTACTTTTCACTCATTTTTAGAAGGACCCTTAGCTTCAGAGTCCCCAGAGTCTTGAATGAGGTGAGAAGTGGAAATTCAGAAGGTTGGAATGCCCTATATAGTCATCACATAAAATTTTAACAATACCACACAGTTATAGATGAATTACTCAGGAAATTCATTCTCCTCTCTATACTGCCTCATATATTTCTACTCCATGTCCTCTTCTGCTTATCTTGACTCCCATTCCAGAGGGAAATCTCAGGCAGAGTTTCTAATTTTTAAATTTCTGCCTGCTTTGGGGCTGCCAATTTCAGGAAGTTATCGCTGAGTCTTTCAGTATTGCCAGTGGAATTGAACTCCAGAAAAACTCAAAGGACACCACATGGCTATCTCCCCAGTGTCCAATAGCCTGTTCCCAATGCCATTCCCAACTCTTCTAAATTCATCTGGGGCTTAATAGACTCTCCCCATCCCAACTCTTCTAAATTCATCTGGGGCTTAATAGACTTTCCCCCTAATAGACTTCCATGATAAGCTGCTCTGTTTCACAATAGGGAAGCTTACACAGGCCTTTCCTTCAATCTCATCCTGCCCTCCCTAGCTAACAGAAATTCCTAGAAATATCTAGCCAGTGAGAGCATCCATTTCTAGTTTCATCCTATAATGTTGGTTTTCATAATGTTGGTTTTAAATGTAATTACTCATTACAAAGAATTAGTGAGGGAGTAGAGAAGAAGGGGTACTTATAATAAAAGCTTGACTTTTTAATGTATCAAAACTATACAGAAACAAAGACAACATAGAGATAACTCTTGAAGAAGACAGAACATCAACATCATAAGCCCCATTTCCTTATTTTGAAGTGTGGGTCTTCTATTCAATTTCTACAATAGATTTCAAATGTAATATTTGATAATGAAGGTGATGATAACAATGATATTGATGATAAGAGATGATACTGATGAGCACACTTAAGTGCTTAATTTATGATAATAATCATTGTTAACATTCATTAGCCTTATTGTATATCAGGCACTGTGCTGGCTTCTTTACACACATGATCCCAGTGAATCTCTGTAACAGGCCTATAAGAGAGACACATAAATTTATCCTCACCTTATATATGAGGAAACCAAGGAACAGACTAGTTAAGTAAGGTACCAGAGGTCACACAGATAGTAACTGACAGAACTGAGACTTGAATCCAGATCAGTCTGGCTACAGAGCCCATGTTCTTATCTACTGTCTGATGAAAAATAATATGACACATGACAGGTACAAGTTACATGAGAATTCCTTTGACATGTGAATGTATGGTTCTTTGAAGACAGAGTGCAGTAAATTCCAGTCTATAAAGGAGTTTTTTGAATAATATGATGATCAAACTTGTGTGTCCAGGGCAAAAGGAGGGTACAAATGGACAGAATATGCAAGATAGAGAAATGCTGGAGTTAAGTCTCAAATATCTTTGAAGCAAGAGTTTCATCCTTAATTTGCTTGGTGGGCATGTGTTTCTTACATATAAGATTTTTATGTTTCTGAAGCCCAGAGGATAAGATGGAGAATTCAGCTCAGGGTTGGCCTAAGGGAGGGAGGTGAACTAGCAAGAAAGAAAAGGGTCCCATAAGACACCCCAGGAAGAACCAGACTACTGAGGAAGATTCAGACTGTTGAATATTATGTTAATGAAGACAGAACTGAGTCACTCTATGTCTAGTGTTTATTTCTTTTGTACTTAAAGATTCCAGTGTTTTGTAGTAAAAATAACATGTCTGTACTAAAGGGACAGGTTGGCAGGAGAAATCATTAATGGGAGATGGAGGATGGCCCTGGACTATGTGTGTGTGTCTCTGTCAAGTCGTGGTGGGAACCCAGGGGAAAGGCTTTATGTTTGTGCAGATTTTTTATTTTGACTCATTCTATGTATTAAGAAATATGGAGAAGACTACAGGCATATTTTATCTTATAGGTTAAAAACAATGTAAATGACCTTAGAATGACTTTTGTGTGAGGAGCACTTTAAAAAAAATAGAAATCTTTAGTATCCTTGAACCCCTAATGTGATTAGGTCTAATTGTGCTATCAGTATAAATATGAACAATCATGGCATTAGAAGCTGTAATTGCCTAATTATGACTTGCACTAATGTGATGATTTTTGTTAGATCTGAATCCTAACTAATAGGACTAGTCTGCCAAATCTGAAGTCAGAAATAAAAGTCAAATCAAGTATTATTTTGTGTCCCTGGGTAAATTCACCAGTACAATTTCTCCATGAGCTAGGGACCCTGGACTTCTGGCTTTTCTCTGCTATATGTCTTATACCATCCCACTCAGGATGTGGGCACCTGATCATTCAATTTAAGTCATTCGTGGATGACTACTAAAGGAAAATGGCAGTAAAGGTATTGAATTAGTGTGGATTTTTATTAGCACAATATTTTATTATTCTTTAAAATTTTCCTAAGAGCTGATTAACATAAACTCTTTGCAGACTGAAATCAATCCTCTCATCAGGTAACCAACATAAAAAGAATCAGGGCATTCCTGAGGGATCACATATAAAACTGACAGAGGCATGAAGTGTCCTGCCCACTTTCCAGCATGTTCCTTATGATCAAACTGCCTTCCTCCGTACCTGTTTTATCTCACCTGCCAATGTTTATTTGTTTCCTGGAGGAAAGTCTTACAAAGCACACTCCCTAAATATTATTTGAAAGTCCAGATGTACAGGAACATTTATTTCTCAGCGAGTGAGTTGTCCACTAGTGCAAGAAGCAGAGGCAATAGTTCATCTCTCTCTGTCTTTGGAAAATTTGGTGACTAGCAGTTAACACTCATAGAGAGAAAACAATGATGTATAGAAAGTCCAGCGTGGAAGACTATATTTTCTCCACTTTCCTGGTCTATTTGTGATATTTTAGTTGCTTCAACAATGACTGAAATAAGACTGGTTATACACAAGGCTGACTGCTTGGAAGCATTCTTTGTTCCTGGGTTTTAGGTGTGTGAGTGTGATAGAAGACTCCTCAGAGATCCTCCATAATAAAACCATCTGGATGACAAACAGAATGATCTGTACAACAAATTCTGAATTATAATGGGTAAAATGAAAGCAAACTCCAGAGTATTTCTTTTTGTGTCCTACAGCATTAAATATTTTGTCTGGTAGCCACATACGCAAGACCCAATCTCGTTTCAGTCTAATAAATTACATAAAGCTATTTTTGCAGTCAATTAGCATGCTGAATGTTTCAACTTCCACATGCGCATTCTCTTTCTTTTCTACAGTTTGTAAACTGCTGGAGAGGTGTGTTAACATTCTATTTCAATGTCACAGTGAGAGGAAGTGGTGATAATAGAAGGCAGGGGCAGGACATGTTGCTTTCTCGATACTTTTTTTTCTGTTTTTCTTTTTTCTTTTTTTTTAAAGAGGTGGGACCTCTAAACAGATGTGTGTTAGCTCTAAGTAAAATATAGTTCTAAGCATCACAATTCTGTGCTTATATTTTATTAGGTAGTTGGTGTTTCCTAGGGCGGCTATAAAGGTGTCACAAGCTGAGTGGCTTAAAACAACATAAATTTATTTTCTTCCAGTTCTAGAGGTTAGAAATCTGAAATCAAGGTGTTGGTAGGGCCATACTCTATCTGAAGGCTCTAGGGAAATTCCTCCATTGCCTCTTTCTAGTTTCTGGTGGTTGCAGGCTGTAGTTGATGTTCTTTGGCTTATAGATGCCTCGCTCCAATTTCTGCCTCCATCTTCATGTGGTCATCTTCCTAGTGTCTCTGTGTCCAAATTTTCCTCTTCTTAGAAGCACACCCAATATTGGAATTGAGTTCACCCTAATTCATTATGACCCCATCTTAACTTTGTTACATTTTCAATGACTCTATTTCTAAATAAGGTCACATTCTGAGATACTGGGGGTTAGAACTTTCATGTCTTTTGGGGGAACAAAATTAAATCTGTAACAAATGACAAAATGGAAAGTTTCATTCTTGCATTTGCTCAGAGAAGCGTCCCTAAGGGAATAGTTACCCATCAGATTTAGCAACTTTTTCCTAGAAGCCTCATGAGAGGGGGTCAGGATGAATGCACCTGTTCTGCATATAAGGTAGGCAGCCACCCTCCAATATCATCAAATTCAACACTTTATAGTTAAAAAAAAAATTAGCCCAGAATCTTAAATAAGCTACAAAGTTTACAAACAACTAATGATGAAGAGGCTGAGAGTGGATTCCACTGTTGCTTGATTTCTGGCCTGGAGTTCTTCCTTCCTGCTCACACTGTGGGGGCATGTTGAGGTGCACAATGCTTCTGTGGTTACCCAGTAGGACAGTGACAACTTGGGATGCCTCCTGTCACACTGTGAATCTTGTGAAGTTACTTTTAGGCCACCTTGTGACTAGCCACTTCAAAGTCTTTAAAAGACAGGAGGTATAAATGAAATGAATAAAACAAGAGCTTAAGCTATTATCTCTCCTCTGGGGCATTTGCATTTTAATGGAGCAGCCTGGGCTCTATCCCAGACCTATTGATTCATAATCTCCAAGGGAGAGTCCTGGGAGAATCTGTGTTTTAGAGAGCATACCAGGTGACTCAGATAGTTGGGCATGTTTAGGAAACACTGGCACAGAGAAATTCTGACTTCTGAAATAGTAAGAAAGAAACATTTATTGGAAGGATTTTAGATAAGAGCCAGGTGGGGATGGTGGGGGAGGAAGGGAAGCTACTAACTACTTGATGGCCTCCAAAAAACACGAGTCAGATGCACAATTCTGTATTCTTTGCCCAAAGTCTGAGGCCTGGTTTCTGCCCCAGGAGGAATTCAGAGGAAGCAGGTTTTCTGGGCTTGGAGTGTAGTATCCCTCTTAGGAGAAGCAAGAGAGATTTAGGATTGCTTATTTATTGCAGAACCCATGTCTTCTTGCAGATTGCAAAGCCAATTCTGAAACTGCCTTTGCAAAAATTAAAACAGTGAGGAAACTGTGACAGTGAGGAGATCTGTCTAACTAACTCCCATCTTGCCTTTTAACCTTCCAACTGCCCTTCATCACTCCTGGGCTCAGGCCACGCTAACTTCGAAAGACATTTATTTTGTAGTTTAAATGATAATAGCCCTTCTCCCAAACTAAACCACCTTGGTACAGCTGATAAAAGACAACCAGGTTAGGAGGATGAGCAACCTGAATTCTGCTCAGGTGTTGACCTAAAGGATTACCCACCATGATTCCAGAAGTCACAAGATTTGCAAATCCCCCAATTATTGCTGCAGATAACATCTCTGGAACTAAGATTGGCCTTTTGAGATGTTTTTTCAGGTGTTTGCATTTCTGATGACCAATAGCTTCACCTGGACCTCCCCACTCCCTCTGACCAGTCCTGTGGCCCCACCCAGAAGCGGACTCCCTGGCCCACCAAACTATTATTGAAAAACCATAGCCTCCGAATTTTCTGGGAGATCGGTTTGAGTAATAACTCTGTCTCCCACATGGTGTGGCTGGCCTTGTGTCGATTAAACTCCTTCTTCATTGCAATGCTGTGGTCTCCTGAGTTGGTTTTGTCTATGCAGTGCAGGAAGAATCTGTTGGTTGGTTACAATTTTATATTAAGGGAGGGTACCCAAGAGAAAATTCTAGCCCATTTCTATTGCTTCATTTTTCACATTGCATGCAGTCAGTGGTGATGTACTTTCTCTCTTTTTTTAGAGAGAGAGTTCCTTTTTTTTTTTAGAGAGTTCCTCATTACTTGTTTTGAACCTAAAGTTATAATTTAGTGTCTGTGACAGCACATTTGATTGTTTTTAAATGAAGGTGATAGGAAAGGCAGAAGAATGACTAGGGAAGAAAATCTGGAGAACAGATGACAAGATAACATTGCTTTTGATTCTCTGCAAACAAGCATGGTATTGAAAAATGATCCAAAATCGTTTGCTTGAGCACCACAGTTATTATTGAGTAATATTTTTGTGAGATACTTTTAAATTTATTTTTTTGAAGTCTGGTGCTCTGCAATTGAATTTGAAGTCAGCTTAATACCAAAGTGTGACACATTCTCTTTCAGCAGGCTTTACTGTATCTCACGTCCATTTAGTTTTTACAAATTTAGTTTTCATGATTTCTGCATCTTTGGAATACAAATCCTGGGATGGTTTCTATCTGAATGGAGTCTTCAGTGAATGGTGACATGGTTTCCTTTATTTTTTCCTATTTCTTTTTTTTTTGAGACGGAGTCTCGCTCTGTTGCCCAGGCTGGAGTGCAGTGGTGCGATCCCGGCTCACTACAAGCTCCACCTCCCGGGTTCATGCCATTCTCCTGCCTCAGCCTCCCGAATAGCTGGGACTACAGGCACCCGCCACCACGCCTGGCTATTTTTTTTTTTTTTTTTGTATTTTTAGTAGAGACGGGGTTTCACCGTGTTAGCCAGGATGGTCTCGATCTCCTGACCTCGTGATCTGCCCTCCTTGGCCTCCCAAAGTGCTTTATATCTTCTGTCTTGATTAATTTTCTTCCTCTTTGGTAACACCTGTTGTCTCTTACGGACCAACCCTGTGCTAGGGCTGAGGCACAAGGAGCTCTAAGAACCAAGCTGTGGCCGGGCACGGTGGCTCAAGCCTGTAATCCCAGCACTTTGGGAGCCAAGGCTGTCGGATCACGAGGTCAGGAGATTGAGACCATCCTGGCTAACACGGTGAAACCCGTCTCTACTAAAAATACAGAAATTAGCCGGGCATGGTGGTGGGCGCCTGTAGTCCCAGCTACTCTGGAGGCTGAGACAGGAGAATGGTGCGAACCCGGTAGGTGTAGCTTGCAGTGAGCCGAGATCGCGCCACTGCACTCCAGCCTGGGCGATAGAGCGAGACTCACTCTCAAAAAGAAAAAAAAAAAAAAAAAAAAAGAACCAAGTTGTGAGTGAGAAGGACCTGGAAAGGCACTGTTAGTGGCAGTGGATCCGTAAGGGTCTGCAGGAACCTCAACTCTTGCGTCCTCAGAAGAATTCGACGGAGGAGGCATGAGGCAGAAGGAGAGACAGAGGCAAGTTTTATAGCAGAAGTGAAAGTTTATTTAAAAGCTTTAGAGAGCAGGAATGAAAGAAAGGAAAGTACACTTGGAAGAGGGCCAAGCAGGTGACTTGAGAGACAAAGCGCTCTGTTTGACCTTGACTTACGGTTTAGTATGTTGGCATACTTCTGGGGTCTTGTGTCCCTGATTTCCTGATTTTTCCCTGGAGGGTGCGCCGTCTGTATGTGCAGTGGCCTACTAGCGTTTGGGAGAGGCTGTAGGCGCAGTGTGTTTACTGGAGTTGTATGCATGCTCCCTAGAGGGGGTCTTCCCTTCCCTGTCTAGCATTCCTAGGGGAAAGTGATGTACCAGTTAAGCTCTGCTGTTTTGCCTCTTAGTGCTCATGCTTGAGCCCACTCGCCCAATTCCTGAAATCTTAGGGGGAAGCGGCTGATCACCAGTTTCAGATTTTTCCTATGTATTGTGAGACTGCCTTTCCCTGGCACAGGCTGCAACTAATTATTATTTTAGAGACACAGTAAACAACCACTTGATCATCACCTGATGGTCAGCTGGTGTGTGTATGGGGGCGTTGGGAGGGCCCTCTCCTGCCCTGCTCATGTGTGATTAGCTACCCAGTTTAACAGGACCATGTTATTGCATCATTAAAAGTGAAGTATTATGCCCTATGTCAGGAGGGTAGAGGTGCACAGATAAGGTCAGTGGACCCCAGTTAAGGGGGCAGGGAATACTTCCTGGAATAAATTACATTTGAGCTGAAACTTGAAGGATGTATTTAGGTGATGTAGACAAGTGGTTGGAGCAGAGATCTCATCTGTACCCACATACTCCACCTTCCCTCTTGCTGCAATTGATTATCTACTCCCATGTAAGACAAGCCCTTGACTTATACACCACCTCTCATCCTCTGATATTTTCAAGGAGCTCATTCTGCATTTGGCTCTTCATCCTGCAGTGGCAATTTTTACTATTTACATGGTCTTTTGCATAAACATGGAATATTTTCTTTCTTTGAAAGCAAAACAAAACTCCCTTAATCCACATTCACCTCCAGTATATGTCTCATTTTTCTGTTACTCTACAGCCAAATTCCTTGAAATTGTTACTTATATTCACGTCTCCATTTCTTTGCATTGCGTACTTCCTGAAGCTCATTGCAATTATAGTTTCATCCTTGCCATTTCACTGAAATCACTCTTGTCAAGGTCACCCACTGCCTCCCATAATGCCAGAGTGGTCAATTTTTAGTATCCTTACTGTGCAACCAGCTCTCATAATTGTAACCAGTCAAATCTCTATAATAAATTATACATCTCTCTACAGACCTGGACTGAAACAGTGCTATTTGGTGTTTTACCCTATTTAGAGCCAAAATATATTTTCATAAGAAGAAACTCACAGCTTTCACATGTATGTAAGTTATAAACTGATTTCAGGATCTCCAATACAGAAAATAGTAACTTTAGTGTTCCTATTGTTTGGTACTCTAATAATAATTAGAGAAAACTGAGAGTTTGGGATTATGTGACTACACGAAATACCTGTAATTGCCAATTGGCTTCATAATAAGAAAATTGGCAGGGCTAAGAAGGCCCAGGGAATTAAGAATATAAATGTAGAGGTTAACATGGAGAACTACTTAGCATGAAAGAATATGGATGTTTCATTTAATTTTTTTCATATCAAAAATCTCTCTTCTTGTACCAATTTCTGTTCATTGGCTTATAGCAGGTACAGTTCAGGGACTCTAGCATTGATTAGTATAAGTTCCTAATTTTCAGGTGAAGGCACTGAGGCCCAGGAGAGTGAAGGGCTTGAGGTCAAACACCCATGAATGGAGAAGGCTTCTGGCCCCCTCCAATCCCCTCTGCATCTCACTAACAGGACTGGAAGCTGCTGAAACAGAGGCATTGGAAGCCCACAGATCATCAATATACAGTTTGAGCTTGTAGTGAGGTAGACAAGAATAATTCATAGGGATGTATTATAGAGTAGGTAGAGAAGGCTGACTCCTGACAGTGGCATATTTGATAAAAATCCCCCCAAAGGCATTTAGTACCTGGTAGGCTAATGGCTCGTGAGAGAAAACACAAGAAAGGAGATGATATGGGAGGGTGGGAAAGCCAATCTTTAGGTAAAAAATTACAAGTCGTCTTTAAACTATTTACTTTAAAAATTACTAGTTTTTCTGCTCTGCATGCTAATATGCTACTGTTTTTTGCTCAACTTTGTTATTTCTCTTTGAATGTATATTAGTCCATTCTTACATTGCTATAAAGAAATATCGGAGACTAGGTAATTTATAAAGAAAAGAGGTTTATTTGCCTCATGGTTTCATAGGCTGTTTGGGTAGCATGGCTGGGGAGGCCTCAGGAAACTTTTAATCATGGTGGAAAGTGAAGGGGAAGTAGGGACGTCTTACATGACCAGAGCAGGAGGAAGAGAGAGAAGGGGGAGATGGTACACACTTTTTTTTTTAAGCTTTGTATCTAATTTGGCAATCTTATTCCAGTATTTTTCTTTTTCTTTTTTTAAAATTATACTTTAAGTTCTAGGGCACATATGCACAATGTGCAGGTTTGTTACATATGTATACATGTGCCATGTTGGTGTGCTGCACCTATTACCTCATCATTTACATTAGGTATATCTCCTAATGCTTTCCCTTCCCCCTCCCCAACCCCATGACAGGCCCTGGTGTGTGATGTTCCCCATCCTGTGTCCAAGTGTTCTCATTGTTCAATTCTCACCTATGAGTGAGAACATGCGGTGTTTGTTTTTTTTGTCCTTGTGATAGTTTTCTGAGAATGATGGTTTCCAGCTTCATCCATGTCCCTACAAAGGACATGAACTCATCCTTTTTTATGGCTGCATAGTATTCCATGCATATGTGCCATATGTGCCATTCCATATGTGCCACATTTTCTTAATCCAGTCTATCATTGTTGGACATTTGGGTTGGTTCCAAGTCTTTGCTATTGTGAATAGTGCCGCAGTCAACATACGTGTGCATGTGTCTTTATAGCAGCATGACTTCTAATCCTTTGGGTATATACGCAGTAATGGGATGGCTGGGTCAAATGATATTTCTAGTTCTGGATCCCTGAGGAATCACCACACTGTCTTCTACAATGGTTGAACTAGTTTACCGTCTTACCAACAGTGTAAAAGTGTTCCTATTTCTCTACATCATCTCCAGCATCTGTTGTTTCCTGACTTTTTAATGATCGCCATTCTAACTGGTGTGAGATGGTATCTCATTGTGGTTTTGATTTGCATTTCTCAGATGGCCAGTGATGATGAGCATTTTTTCATGTGTCTGTTGGCTGCATAAATGTCTTCTGTTGAGAAGTGTCTGTTCATATCTTTTGCCCACTTGTTGATGGGGTTGTTTGTTTTTTTCTTGTAAATTTGTTTGAGTTCTTTGTAGATTTTGGATATTAGCCCTTTGTCAGATAGGTAGATTGCAAAAATTTTCTCCCATTCTGTAGGTTGTCTGTTCACTCTGATGGTAGTTTCTTTTGCTGTGCAGAAGCCCTTTAGTTTAATTAGATCCCATTTGTCAATTTTGGCTTTTGTTGCCATTGCTTTTGGTGTTTTAGACATGAAGTCCTTGCCCATGCCTATGTCCTGAATGGTATTGCCTAGGTTTTCTTCTAGGGTTTTTATGGTTTTAGGTCTAACATGTAAGTCTTTAATCCATCTTGAATTAATTTTTGTATAAGGTGTAAGGAAGGGATCCAGTTTCAGCTTTCTACATATGGCTAGCCAGTTTTCCCAGCACCATTTATTAAGTAGGGAATCCTTTTACTATTTCTTGTTTTTGTCAGGATTGTCAAAGATCAGATGGTTGTAGATGTGTAGTATTATTTCTGAGGCCTCTGTTCTGTTCCATTGGTCTATATCTCTGTTTTGGTACCAGTACTATGCTGTTTTGGTTACTGTAGCCTTGTAGTATAGTTTGAAGTCAGGTAGTGTGATGCCTCCAGCTTTGTTCTTTTGGCTTAGGATTGTCTTGGCAATGTGAGCTCTTTTCAGGTTCCATATGAACTTGAAAGTAGTTTTTTCCAATTCTGTGAAGCAAGTCATTGGTAGCTTGATGGGGATGGCATTGAATCTATAAATTACCTTGGGCGGTATGGCCATTTTCACGATATTGATTCTTCTTACCCATGAGCATGGAATTTTCTTCCATTCGTTTGTATCCTCTTTTATTTCATTGAGCAGTGGTTTGTAGTTCTCCTTGAAGAGGTCCTTCACATCTCTTGTAAGTTGGATTCCTAGGTATTTTATTCTCTTTGAAGCAATTGTGAATGGGAGTTCACTCATGATTTGGCTCTCTGTTTGTCTGTTATTGGTGTGTAAGAATGCTTGTGATTTTTGCACATTGATTTTGTATCCTGAGACTTTGCTGAAGTTGCTTATCAACTGAAGGAGATTTTGGGCTGAGAGGATGGGGTTTTATAGATGTACAATCATGTCATCTGCAAACAGGGACAATTTGACTTCCTCTTTTCCTAATTCTATACCCTTTATTTCCTTCTCCTGCCTGATTGCCCTGGCCAGAACTTCCAACACTATGTTGAATAGGAGTGGTGAGGGAGGGCATCCCTGTGTTGTGCCAGTTTTCAAAGGGAATGCTTCCAGTTTTTGTCCATTCAGTATGTTATTGGCTGTGGGTTTGTTATAAATAGCTCTTGTTATTTTGAGATACACCCCATCAATACCTAATTTATTGAGAGTTTTTAGCATGAAGGGCTGTTGAATTTTGTCAAAGGCCTTTTCTTCATCTATTGAGATAATCATGTGGTTTTTGTCTTTGGTTCTGTTTGTATGCTGGATTACATTTATTGATTTGCATATGTTGAACCATCCTTGCATCCCAAGGATGAAGCCCAGGTGATCATGGTGGATAAGCTTTTCGATGTGCTGCTGGATTCGGTTTGCCAGTATTTTATTGAGGAATTTTGCACAAATGTTCATCTGGGATGTTGGTCTAAAATTCTCTTTTTTTGTTGTGTCTCTGCTAGGCTTTGGTATCAGGATAATGCTGGCCTCATAAAATGAGTTAGGGAGGATTCTCTCTTTTTCTATTGATTGGAATAGTTTCAGAACGAATGGTACCAGCTCCTCCTCGTACCTCTGGTAGAATTTGGCTGTGAATCCATCTGGTCCTGGACTTTTTTTGGTTGGTAGGCTATTAATTATTGCCTCAATTTCAGAGCCTGTTATTGGTCTATTCAGGGATTCAACTTCTTCCTGGTTTAGTTTTGGGAGGGTGTATGTGTCCAGGAATTTTTCCATTTCTTCTAGATTTTCTAGTTTATTTACATAGAGGTGTTTATAGTATTCTCTGATGGTAGTTTGTATTTCTGTGGGATCAGTGGTGATATCCCCTTTATCGTTGTTTATTGAGTCCATTTGATTCTTCTCTCTTTTCTTCTTTATTAGTCTTGCTAGCTGTCTATCAATTTTGTTGATCTTTTCAAAAAACCAGCTGCTGGATTCATTGATTTTTTGAAGGGTTTTTTTGTGTCTGTATCTCCTTCAGTTCTTCTCTGATCTTAGTTATTTCTTGCCTTCTGCTAGCTTTTGAATGTGTTTGCTCTTGCTTCTCTAGTTCTTTTAATTGTGATGTTAGGGTGTCAATTTTAGATCTTTCCTGCTTTCTCTTGTGGGCATTTAGTGTTATAAATTTCCCTCTACACTGCTTTAAATGTGTCGCATTTAAAGGTGATTTGGGGTGGAGAGTTCTGTAGATGTCTATTAGGTCCACTTGGTGCAGAGCTGAGTTCAACTCCTGGATATCCTTGTTAACTTTCTGTCTCGTTGATCTGTCTAATGTTGACAGTGGGGTGTTAAATTCTCCCATTATTATTGTGTGGGAGTCTAAGTCTCTTTGTAGGTCTCTAAGGACTTGCTTTATGTATCTGGGTGCTCCTGTATTGGGTGCATATATATTTAAGATAGTTAGCTCTTCTTGTTGAATTGATCCCTTTACCATTATGTAATGGCCTTGTCTCTTTTGATCTTTATTGGTTTAAAGTCTGTTTTATCAGAGACTAGGATTGCAACCCCTGCCTTTTTTTGTTTTCCATTTGCTTGGTAGATCTTCCTCCATCCCTTTATTTTGAGCCTATGTGTGTCTCTGCATGTGAGCTGGGTCTCCTGAATACAGCACACTGATGGGTCTTGACTTTTTATCCAATTTGCCAGTCTATGTTTTATAATTGGTACATTTAGCCCATCTACATTTAAGGTTAATATTGTTATGTGTGAATTTGATCCTGTCATTATGATGTTAGCTGGCTATTTTGCTTGTTAGTTAATGCAGTTTCTTCCTAGCATCAGTGGTCTTTACAATTTGTCATGTTTTTGCAGTCGCTGGTACCAGTTGTTCCTTTCCATGTTTAATGCTTCCTTCAGGAGCTCTTTTAGGGCAGGCCTGGTGGTGACAAAATCTCTCAGCATTTGCTTCTCTGTAAAGAATTCTGTTTCTCCTTCACTTATGAAGCTTAGTTTTGCTGGATATGAAATTCTGGGTTGAAAATTCTTTGTTTAAGAATGTTGAATATTGGCCCCCTCTCTCTTCTGGCTTCTAGAGTTTCTGCCAAGAGATCTACTGTTAGTCAGAAGGGTTTCCCTTTGTGGGCAACCCGACCTTTCTCTCTGGCTGCCCTTAACATTTTTTCCTTCATTTCAACTTTGGTGAATCTGACAATTATGTGTCTTGGAGTTGCTCTTCTCAAGGAGTATCTTTGTGGCGTTCTCTGTATTTCCTGAATTTGAATGTTGGCCTGCCTTGCTAGGTTGGGGAAGTTCTCCTGGATAATATCCTGCAGAGTGTTTTCCAACTTGGTTCCATTCTCCCTGTCACTTTCAGGTACACCAATCAGACGTAGATTTGGTCTTTTCACATAGTCGCATATTTCTTGAAGGCTTTGTTTGTTTCTTTTTACTCTTTTTTCTCTAAACTTCTCTTCTCACTTCATTTCGTTCATTTGATCCTCAGTCACTGATATCCTTTGTTCCAGTTGATCAAATCAGCTATTGAAGCTTGTGCATTCATTACGTAGTTCTCATGCCATGTTTTTCAGCTCCATCACGTCATTTAAGGACTTCTCTACATTGGTTATTCTAGTTAGCCATTCGTCTAATCTTTTTTCAAGGTTTTTAGCTTTTTTTGCGATGTGTTCTAACTTCCTCCTTTAGCTTGGAGAAGTTTTATCTTCTGAAGCCTTCTTCTTTCAACTTGTCAAAGTCATTCTCCATCCTGCTTTGTTCCATTGCTGGTGAGGAGCTGTGTTCCTTTGGAGAAGGAGAGGTGCTCTGATTTTTAGAATTTTCAGCGTTTCTACTCTGTTTTTTCCCCATCTTTGTGGTTTTATCTGCCTTTGGTCTTTGATGATGGTGACGTACAGATGGGGTTTTGGTGTGGATGTCCTTTCTGTTTCTTAGTTTTCCTTCTAACAGTTAGGACCCTCAGCTGCAGGTCTGTTGGAGTTTACTGGAGGTCCACTCCAGACCCTGTTTGCCTGGATATCAGCAGTGGAGGCTGCAGAACAGTGAATATTGCTGAACAGCAAATGTTGCTGCTTGATTGTTCCTCTGGAAGCTTCATCTCAGAGGGGTACCTGGCTGTGTGAGGTGTCAGTCTGCCCCTACTGGGGAGTGTCTCCCAGTTAGGCTACTCAGGGTTCAGGGACCCACTTGAGGAGGCAGTCTGTCCATTCTCAGATCTCAAACTCCATTCTGGGAGAACCACTACTCTCTTCAAAGCTGTCAGACAGGGACATTTAAGTCTGCAGAGGTTTCTGCTGCCTTTTGTTTGGCTATGCCCTGCCCCCAGAGGTGGCATCTACAGAGGCAGGCAGGCCTCCTTGAGCTGCGGTGAGCTCCACCCAGTTTGAGCTTCCTGGCTGCTTTGTTTACCTACTCAAGCCTCAGCAATGGTGGGCGCCCCACCCCCAGCCTCACTGCAGCCTTGCAGTTTGATCTCAGACTGCTGTGCTAGCAATAAGGGGGCTCTGTGGGCATGGGACCCTCCGAGCCATGTGTGGGATATAATCTCCTGGTGTGCCGTTTGCTAAGACCGTTGGAAAAGGGCAATATTAATGAGAGGTGACAGCATGCTGGCAGCCCTCACAGCCCTCGCTCGCTCTCAGCACCTCCTCTGCCTGGGCTCCCACTTTGGCAGCACTTGAGGAGCCCTTCAGCCCACCGCTGCACTGTGGGAGCCCCTTTCTGGGCTGGCCAAGGCTGGAGCCGACTCCCTCAGCTTGCAGGGAGGTGTGGAGGGAGAGGTGCGAGCGGCAACCAGGGCTGCACAGGGTGCTTACGGGCCAGCTGGTGTTCCGGGTGGGCATGGGCTTGGTGGGCCCTGCCAGAGGGCCCACTCGGAGCGGCCACCTGGCCCTGCCGGCCCTGGGGAATGAGGAGCTTAGCACCGGGACCAGCAGCTGCGCAGGGTGTGCTGGGTCCCCCAGCAGTGCCAGCCCACCAGTGCTGTGCTCGATTTCTCTCCAGGCCTTAGCTGCCTTCCCTTCCTGTGGGGCAGGGCTCGGGACCTGCAGCCTGCCATGCCTGAGTCCCACCCCCACCCCCACGGGCTCCTGTGCAGCCTGAGCCTCCCCAACGAGTGCGGCCCGCTGCTTCATGGCGCCCAGTCCCATCGACCACCCAAGGGCTGAGGAGTGTGGGCGCATAGCACAGGACTGGCAGGCAGCTCCACCTGCAGCCCCAGTGCGAGATCCACTGGGTGAGGCCAGCTGGGCTCCTGAGTCTAGTGGGAACTTGGAGAACCTTTATATCTAGCTAAGGGATTGTAAATACATCAATCAGCACTCTGTCTCTAGCTCAAGGTTTGTAAACACACCAATCAGCACCCTGTGTCTAGCTCAGGGTTTGTGAATGCACCAATCGACACTCTGTATCTAGCTGCTCTGGTGGGAACTTGGAAAACTTTTACGTCTAGCTAAGGGATTGTAAATAACACCAATCGACACTCTGTATCTAGCTACTCTGTTGGGGACTTGGAGAATCTTTGTGTCCAGCTCAGGGATTTTAAACGCACCAATCAGCACCCTGTCAAAACAGACCACTCTTGGCTCTCTGTAAAATGGACCAATCAGCAGGATGTGGGTGGGGCCAGATAAGACAATAAAAGCAGGCTGCCCGAGCCAGCAGTGGCAACCGGCTGGGGTCCCCTTCCACACTGTGGAAGCTTTGTTCTTTCGCTCTTTGCAATAAATCTTGCTGCTGCTCACTCTTTGGGTACACACTGCCTTTATGAGCTGTAACACTCACTGTGAAGGTCTGCAGCTTCACTCCTGAAGCCAGCGAGACCATGAACCCACCGGGAGGAATGAACAACTCCAGACGCGCCACCTTAAGACCTGTAACACTCACCGCAAAGGTCTGCAGCTTCACTCCTGAGCCAAAGAGACCACGAACCCACCAGAAGGAAGAAACTCTGAACACATCCGAACATCAGAAGGAACAAACTCCAGACACTCCACCTTAAGAGCTGTAACACTCACCGTGAGGGTCCGCGGCTTCATTCTTGAAGTCAGTGAGACTAAGAACCCACCAATTCCGGACACATTAGGGTAGGAGTGACCCGATTTTCCAGGTGCTGTCTGTCACCCTTTCCCTTGGCTAGGAAAGGGAATTCCCTGACCCCTTGTGCTTCCCGGGTGAGGCAATGCCTCGCCCTGCTTTGGCTCACACTTAGTGTGCTGCACCCACTGTTCTGCCCCCACTGACTGACGAGCCCCAGTGAGATGAACCCAGCACCTTATTTGGAAATGCAGAAATCACCCGTCTTCTGTGTCGCTCACGCTGGGAGCTGTAGACTGGAGCTGTTTCTATTCGGCCATCTTGGAACCACCTTCCCGATAGTACACATTTTTAAACAACCAGATCCCATGAGAACTCACTCACTATCATGAGAACAGCAAGGGGGAAATCAGCCCCCATGATCCAGTCACCTCCCAACAGGTCCCTCCTCCAACACTGGGGATTATAATTTGACATGAAATATTGGTGGGGACACAAATCCAAACCGTATTAGAATATATGCACAGGAAATGGCCTAAAGATGTCATATGCCCTTGGTTTTACTTAGAGTTTGAAAATCAGGTTATGAGGTCACTTATTTCAGATAGTAGTTCACATTATTTAACTATCCTCTGTCACTTTTAGAGTTTTTATTTTATTAAAGGCTTTAATTGGTAATACTCATTTCTTTTTCTTTTATTAGCATTGATTTTACTTTCTGTAGAAATACTTTACTGTCTAATATTTTCAAATGCTAATTTTATTATGTCTGTATCTGGTAGAAGATTCAAAACATTGCTCCAAAAACACTTGGCAGCAAATCCCCATTCACTGGCAACCTGAAATGTAAGTTTATTGAGCATGAATGATAATTTGTTATCAGATGTAAGTCTTGGCTCTAATTACAAGATGCTTGTAGTCCAACATGTAGTCTAACATCTTATACTCTGATCAAGTATAAGAAAGAGGCCAATTTACTAGTAGAAATTGCAACAATGAATAGGAAAAAAAATGTACGCTGCAAAGCAGAGCACTGTGAGAGAAGAATGTATGGTATATTCATAGTGGTTGAGGGGGAGAGGATTAATAGCTTTTGGACATATTACGAATGTTAATTACATGCAAAACAAAATAGTTTTGTATAGGGAAGTGTGAATGCTGTACATAGCATGTGACTAGCTTGCATTTAATGGGGAAAAGAATTTAACTAGATAATTAGTATATATCAAATGCAATTTATGTGTCAGACATCATGCTATTTATGTATTTTATGCAATTATTATCAAAATGTAATACATTACCAATGACTAGAAATAATAGTTGAAGAATAAGAATAGTTTCATAAAAAGTGTAGGATAATTGAATCAGAGAGAGACATTCAGAGAAGAAAAACTTTATGAAAAATTTTAAGTAGTAATTTGAAGGAAGAAAAAAGAGTTTTCCAAAAAGAAAATGTCTGGAAATATAGAATAAAGTAATTCAAAATTTGAGAAGCAGAGGTTTTGCTTTAGTAAGGAGAGGGTAAGTAGATATGGCTGGTAGAGTGTAGACTGTGACCAGAGCAGCGATTCTCTTGGCTTATAAGAGGAAACTGCCGGGTAATCCCAAAGGGCCTTGAATTGTTGCTGAAATGTAAGTTCTTTGTGGAGTTAATTTTGGTCAAACATTGACCAAAATGTTTATAAATTTCCTTTTTTCGTGGTAAAATAAAATTGTCTTATGATTGCTTCTTGAGTGAATTTTTAAGGATATTAAAAGTTGGTATTCCTTAAAAGTTAACCTTTTACGGTTAATAAACTATTGCTATAGTTTATTATGGTCTTTGATTCAGTTTTCTACTAGGTTACTTGAGACTGCTACACAACATCAAAAAAATTCTAATGCACATGGGCACAGGTTTATTGTTTGAATTCCCATAAAAATTTAAAGCATGACTGAAATGGCAAAGTTGATTTAACATTAAATGTAACATATCACATTAAAAATAGAAGATACTAAAAAAAAATATACAAATATTGTAGTAGATGGAGGAAAACTTCTCTATCCATTAATGATAAAAATTATCAGGAAGTTCAGAGTAGAAGGAAAAGTTTTTAACCTGAAAAACCATTTTTACTAAAAGCCTACAGCAAACATCATGCTTGAAGATTAAATAGTAGAAACACTCTCTTTAAAATGAAACATGACAGACATGCATATGTTTTTATTTTTTGCTTTTTTCTCTCTTTTTCTTGCTCTCCCAGTCTTCCTCTTTTTTCTTTTTTAATATTATATTGGAGGTCTCAGAATGATCAGGAAGACAAGAAAACAAAAATATATTGGAATATGAGCGGAAGACTTTTTTTGTCATTACTTATAATTGATAAAATTAACTTCACAGAAAGTCCTCTACAACATACAGGAAAACTATTTGAATTAGTATGAAAGCTTAGTGACAGTATTGGATATACCAAATATAAATCTCAATTGCAAATCTATACACAAGGATGAAAGATTAGGAAATATATTTTAAAATATATTATTTACAAGAGCAATAAAATATATTAAGGTCCTAATAATAAATCAAATAAAGATGTGCAAGACCTCAAAGAAGAAAATCCAGAAAACTTTATTCAACAATGTTAAAGAAGAGAGACAGATCATAGGGAGACACAATAGCATAAATGTCCAAATTCTTTCCAAATTGATATATAGTCTAATGCAACTTAATAAAAATCCCAAACACTAATTTTTATGAGATTAGACAAGCTGATTCTAATATATACATGGAAGAACAAACGGCCAAGAATAGCCAACATATGCTTAAAGAAACAAAATCAAGGGGCTTATAATAATGCTGCTATAATTAAGAATGGATGATTATGTAGATCAATGGAATAGAATAGAAAGTTCAGAAATTGACATGTTAATTTAGGGAAATTAAATATTTTGAAAAGGTAGCATTGAATATTAGTGAGCAAATAATTCTTTTATTAAGTCACTTGGTACAATGATTATTTATATAGAAAATTTATAATTGGATCTCTACTTCACATCATATATGAAATTCAATTCCAGGCAGATTTAGGATTTAGATGTGAAAAACAAAACTTTAAAATATTTAGAGAATAAATGTTTAAGAATATTTTACAGGGTAGGGGAAAATTTCTTAAGCAATCACATGTAGCATAATGTCAAAATGGAAAGGCTGATAAATTAGATTTAAACAATCTAATTTTAAATTAGATTAAAAAAATTAAGGCCTTTTCTTCGTTCAAAGATACCTTAAATCATGTAAAAAATAAGCATCAAATTGAAAGAAATTTGCAATACTTTTAACCAACAAAGGATTAATGTTCAGAATGTATGCATAACTCCTATGTTTCGTATAGGAGTTAGAAAAAAACGAAGAGCATACGGAGGATATGGCAGAAATTTTAGGTTTTTTAAAAATTAGATGTTGTTTGGACTGTATATACTTTTTTTGTTCCTTTATAAAAAAGTAACAGCTTTGAGATATAATTCATATACCATCATACATTTCCTTTAAAATGTATAATTTAATGGTTTTTAGTATATTTACAATTATGTAACTGATAGACTCTTTGTGTTCCTTAGCTCAGCTAGGTCTGAGTTCTTGTCAAATGACCAGGAAGAATTAGGCACGCGGACACCAGAGAGTGAGTGGAGTAGAATTAATTAAGCGAAATGAAAACTCTCAGTGGAGAGGGTATGTGGGGAAGGGGGTGGTTCCCCTACCCGAAGGTGGGAAGGCCCCCCAACCTGCCGCCCCATGTGGCTGGGTCTGGGGTCTTTTATGGACTCAGAATGGAGAGTGCATGCTGACTGGTTTGTGAGTATGCAAAAAAGATTAAAACAAAGACACCACTCAGACGTGGGCATGAGAGTGTAGAAGACCAATTAGGAAAGGGTAGGTATATGTAAAATAGATGAAGGGTGAGGATCAATCACAGAAAGCATGACAAACAGGAAAACAAGTTCTCAAGTCAGTATGAGGATTTAACTTGTAGCTTGGTTTTCAGGCTTTAAGCTCTTTGGCTCGGAGGTGGGGTTTCACCATGGAGCCACACCTATCTGCCTAGGTATTTGGCTGCCTCCTGCTACTCTGATAGCCACCACAATACATTTTAGAACATTTTTAACACCCTAATAAAGAAACTTGGGATTCATTAGCAGTCAATCCCAATCTCCTCCTCCCTAACATCTCCAGCCCTAGGCAACCACTATTCTACTTTTCTCCATAGATTTTCCTGTGCTGAATATTTCATATAAATAGCACCAAATAATATATGGTTTTTGTGTCTGGTTCCTCTCACTTAGCATAATATTTTCAAGATTCATCCATGTTACAGTACATATCAGTACTTCATTTCTTTTTATTGCTGAATAATATTCCATTGTATGGATATAACACGTTTCTTTTCCATTCATCACTTGATATTTAATGGTTTCCACTTTTTGTCTGTTAGGAACAGTGCTGTAATATACATTCATGTACCAAGTTTTTATGTGGACATATATTAATTTCATTTCTGCTGGGTATGTAACTAGGAGTAGAATTGCTGCATCATAAAGTAATTGTATATTTAATCTGAGGGACTGTTAGACCTGTTTTCCAGAGTGATGACACCATTTTATATTCCCACAAGTGTCCTCATGGATACTTGTTATTATCTGTTTCTTAAATTATGGCCATCCTAGTAGATGTGAAGTGGTATCTCATTGTGATTTTCTTTGGCATTTCTCTAGTGTCTAAGGATGATGAGAAAGTTTTCATGAGTTTAATGGCCATTTGAATATTGTCTTTGGTGAAATATACATTGGTTTTAAATAAACATTGCTTCATAATAACACAACTTTAAAGATAAACAGAATAAGGAGAAAATAGAAAAAAAGTTAATGTAGATAATTCTTTAGATAAGCTTTGCTGTGAATAGAAGCAGTGAAAGGAGATAATTCAAAGGACATGTGAGTTGAAGAAAGGCTTGCAAATGTTCCGGTTCAGCAATTTCTTTTATGCCACAGTGATAATTGTAGCCCACAGACACAGTCTCAGTGGGCACAGAGTGAGGGAGGCAAAGTGAGGGACAGAAATGGGGAAGGAAGAGGAACGCAGGAGGGAATTGAGTTTATTGCAAAATGCAGAAGAATGGTTGAATAATAGAAGAGTCACCTTGTCTGGCAGAAGTGTTGAAAATGGGCTCTTGTAGGGGCAGAAGAAAAGCACTCAGGCCATTGGATAGGCAGATTTTTTCCCTTGAGAATCCATGACTCTTGTCACCCTTTGCTTCCCTCTCTACCCAGGGACTTTACTGCTTTACAACCTAAGGAACCAGCTAAAACAACAGCAACAACAATAACAACAAACCGAATTCTCACCCGCCGCACCTGCCCCCACCACCCGCAAAAAACAAATCCAAACAAAAAACTATTTAAAAATCACACAATTCACAAAAAGCGTCTCAAGAGTATGTTAATGTAAATACCATTTGTATTAAACCCTTACCTTATTTAAACGTACACATAGAGCTTGACTTTAAGAAACCCATGCATGAATTATTTGAAACTGAACTAATGAAGGGTGAAATTAAAATAAATATATTCAAATAATGAGAGGCGGTATAAGTGAAGGGAAATATGGTTTAAATTCTGAGTCTTATAAAAATAATACGTATGTACATGTAGTACAACTATTAAAATTTGGGCTATTCTTGTTTCTTAATATTTTTGTGTATAATGATAAAAAACAATAAAAGAAATAAAGCTATTTGATTTGGATGTACAGAGAAAAATCCAAGCTATGGGAAGTACATTGTGACCCCCAGGTATATACATATGTACATAAGCTGGGGTTAAGCTATTGCCTTAATTTTAGCCCCACCCATGTACACTCTGTGACGCTGCCTGGGATTCTACAAATCACATTTCTCTTTTGCCAGTAAGCTCCCTGTTAGGCTCTGCCAATCAGAGGACACTAGGGGCGGACTGGAAGGCTGAGTGGGGAAGAAGGAACACACTTCCTGTTTGCTTCCTGTTCTGTTTAACGACACCCTAACGATTACTTTTCATTTCAGCAGTTATAGTTTGTTTCAGTAGCAACAGTTATTTCCAGTTTTAGTTTTGACAGCATTCCTAGAACTAGCTCCTTAGGGTTTTTTAAAGACACCAACGCCAACCAGCAAGCGCCCCCTACTGAGCGGTCTAGGTCCCAGCTCTGAGAAGCCACTCAAGTTTCTAAGTTTAGTATTTATATTATAATTCTAACCTCTTCCCTTTGTTGTCTCAGCACTAGGTAACTGCTTCCTATGTTGCTTATACCATGATATTTTAGTATTCCCTCTTGCCTTCTCCATTTTTCAATATCTGGTCGGATAGTAATTCTTTATATTGAATTATTTCTGTAAAAATAACTGTTGTGGTTTCTGTTCTATATCTTAGATGGACTCTAACTGAATTAATATATATGTAAATATATACTGAATATATATAAAATTATAAACATATGTCTATATATGTATATATAGATATGTGTCTCTGTATATCAATGTATGTATTATAGATATATGCATATATGTATATATAAAACCATAGATAATTCTCTGGTTCTATAACTATCATAGATAATTCTAAAGAACAAATTCATCTGGCTCTCATACAGTTTTTAGGATACTACTTTGATTGACATTTCAGTTTCTTTTAGATCTATATCTTCTATTTTTCTTGAGGCTATTTTGATAATTATTTCTTAAGATATTATCAATTTTCATCTAGATAATAAAATATTTTATATATTTTTAAATTCATCAATATTTCCACTTTTCATTGACAACATTATTAAGTTTTATTGTGCCTCTTTTTCCAAATTATACTTGCTGAAATTTTGAAAATGATTGGTCTTTCCAAAAATCACCTTTAGGTTTTATTGATAAACTTTTTCTTATTTTCTAAGTTTATTAATTTCTTTTAAAAAATCTTCAATAATTCTACCCTAATTTTCTGAGCATTTTCTTAGCCAACTGAAAGCTTAGTTAACAATTTTCTATCTGTTTTGTTTTTTAATACTACCTTGGCATAACACTGAGGGTATATCCTTATTTTCTCATTCTCACACTCTCAATAGTTCTATGTAGTTTGTAATTTTCATTTTGCTGTTCCCTTGACCTAAAAGTAATTTTGAATGCGAAGAGCACTTTTCAGTGACTTAATTTTTAAAATAAATCTTATTGTGTACATTTAAAGTATACAGCATTATGTTATGGAATACACATAGGTAGTAAAAATTTATTATGGTGAAGAAAATTAACATAAACATAATCTCATATAGGAAGAAAAAACTTTGTGTGTGGAAAGAGCAGCTAAAATCTACTGATTTAGCATGAATTCTATATACAGTACAATTTTATTACCTATAGTCTTCATCTTGTACATTAGAGCTCTAGATTTGTTTAGCCTATGTATCTGCTACTTTGGTTTTTTTTTATTTACTTCTAATTTTTGTGGGTATATAGTAAGTGTATATATTTATGGGGTACATGAGATGTTTTCATACAGGCATGTAATATCAAATAAGCACATCGTGGAGAATGGGATATACACCCCCTCAAGCATTTATTCTTGGAGTTACAAACAATCCATTTCTATTCTTTTAGTTATTTTAAAATGTACAAATAAGCTTTTATTGATTATAGTCTCCCTGTTATGCTATCTACTAATTAATAGTAGTTCTTATTCATACCTTCTATTTTTTTTGTGCCCATGAAACATCCCTACCTCCCCCACCACCAACATCCCACTATCCTTCCCGGCTTCTGGTAACCATCCTTCTACTCTCTCTGTCCGTGAGTTTAAGTTTTAATTTTTAGATCCCACAATAAGTGAGAACATGTGATGTTTGTCTTTCTGTGCCTAGTTCATTTCACTCCACATGATCTCCAGTTCCATCCATCCAGGTTGTTGCAAATGACTGGATCTCATTCTTTTTATAACTGAGTAGGAATTCATTATGTATATATACCACATTTTCTTTATCCATTTATCTGTTGATAGGCACTTAGATTGCTTCCAAATTTTAGCTATTTTAAACAGTGCTGCAACACACTTAGGAGTGCAGATATTTCTTGGATATAATGATTTCCTTTCTTTTGGGTGGATACCCAGCAGTGGGATTGCTGGATCATATGGTAGCTCAATTTTTAGTTTTTTGAGGAGCCTCCAAACTGTTTTCCCTAGTTATTTTACCAATTTACATTCTCACCAGCAGTGTACAAGGGTTCCCTTTTCTCTACATCCGTACCAGCATTTGTTATTTGCCTGTCTTTTGGATATAAGCCATTTTAACTGGGGTGAGATGATATCTCATTGTAGTTTTGAGTTGCATTTCTTTGATGATCAGTGATGTCGAGTACATTTTCATATCCCTATTTGCCATTTGTATATCTTTTCAGAAATGTCTATTCAAATCTTTTGTCCATTTTTAATCAGGTTATTAGTTTTTTTTATAGAGGTGCTTGAACTCCTTATATATTCTGGTTATTAATCCCTTGTCAGATGAGTAGATTGCATATATCTTATTTCACTCTGTGGGTTGTCTCTTCACTTAGTTGATTGTATCCTCTGTTGTACGGAAGCTTTTTAACTTGATGTGATCTCATTTGTCCATTTTTGTTTGTTTGGTTGCCTTGCTTGTGGCATATTGTTCAAGATGTTTTTTTTGCCCAGACCAACATCCTGAAGATTTTTCCCCAAAGTTTTCTTGTAGTAGTTTTATAGTTTGAGGTATTAGATTTAAGTTTTTAATGTGTTTTGATTTGATTTTTGTATATGATGAAAGATAGAGGTCTATTTTCATTCTTCTGCATATGAATATCCCGTTTCCCCAGAACCATTTACTGAAGAGTCTCTCTTTTCCCCAGTGTATATTCTTTGCACCTTTGTTGAAAATGAGCATACCTGTGTGGATTTGTTTCTGGGTCCTCTATACTGTTCCATTGGTCTGTCCATTGTCCTGTGTATGTCTTGAAAAGTTGTAGTAGTTATTATTTTTGGTTGGTTCATTATTTCATCTTTCTACTTAAAATAAGAGAAATTTACACACCACAGTTTCAGTGTATAGTATTCTGTGTTTTTCTATGTACTTACTATTTCTAATGAGTTTTGTACTTTTAGATAATTTCTGATTGCTCATTAACATGCTTTTCTTTCTGATTGAAGTACTCCCTTTATAAGTACTCCTTTTACAAGTACTCCCTTTACAAGCATTTCTTGTAGGACAGGTCCGCTGTTGATGAAATCCTTCAGCTTTTGTTTATCTGTGAAAATCATTATTTCTCCTTAATGTTTGAAGGGTATTTTTTGCCAAATATACTGTTCTAGCATAAAAGTTATTTTCCTTCAGCACTTTAAGTACGTCATACCACTGTCTCCTGGCCTGTAAGGTTTCCACTGAAAAGTCCACTGCTAGGCATATTGGCTCTCCATTGTATGTTATTTGTTTCATTTTTCTTGCTGCTTTTAGGATCCCTGCTTTATCCTTGATCTCTGGCAGATTGATTATTAAATACTTGCCATTTTGAGTCTATTTTCTAGATCCTGTAGGTGTGCTTCATTGTTTTTTATTATTTTTATTTTTTTTTCTCTTGTCTCCTCTGTGTATCAAATAGCTTGTCTTCAGGCTCACACGTTCTTTCTTTTGGTTGATTAATTTTGCTGTTAAAGGACTCTGATGTATTTTTCATTATGCCAATTGCATTTTTCAGCTTCAGAATTTCTGCTTGATTCTTTTTAATTATTTCAATCTCTGTTAAATTTATCTGATAAGATTCTGAATTCCTTCTCTGTGTTATCTTGAGTTTCTTTGTGTTTCCATAACACAGCGGTTTTGAATTCCTTGTCTGAAATTTCACATATCTCTGTTTCTCTAGGATGGGTCCCTGCTGCCTTATTTAGTTCATTTGGTGAGTTCATGTTTTCCTGGATAGTGTTGATGCTAGCAGATGTTGTTCAATGTCTGGGTGTTGAAGAGTTAGATATTTATTGTAGTCTTCACCGTCTAGGCTTATTTGTAGCCATCCTTTTTGAAAGGACTTGGGTATTGTGATCTAAGCTATATCTACTTTAGCAGCACCCCAAGCCCAGTAATGCTGTGGTTCTTGCAGACTTGTAAAGGATCACCTTGATGGACTTAGACAAGATCCAGGAGAATTTTCTGGATTACCAGGTAGAGACTCTTGTCCTCTTCCCTTACTCTCTCCCAAACAAACAGAATCTCTTTCTGTTCTGAGTCACCTAAAGCTGGGGGTGGAGTGACACAAACATCCCTGTGACCACCTCCATATGACTGTGCTGAGTCAGAACTGAAGCCAGCACAGCATTGGGTCTGCTGTAACCACTCCCTGGCTAATGCCTATGTTCACATAAGGCCCTGAGGCTCTACAATCAGCTGATTGCAAAGCCAATGAGGTCTGTATTCTTCCCTTCAGGGCAGTAAGGTTCCCTAGGCCCAGGTGGATCCAGAAGTGCTATCTAGGAGTTAGGGACTAGAGTTAAACACCTAGCAGTCTATCTGGTGTTCTATTGTACTGTGGAGGAACTGGCACTCTAACCACAAGATGCAGTTATTCTCACTCTTCCCTCCTCTTTCCAAAGGCAGAGGAACCTCACCCTGTAGCCACTGCCACCCCAGGCCATAAGGAGTACTGTCAGACTGACTACCTCCAACGTTTCTTTAAGGTCCAAGAGCTCTTAAGTCAGCTTGTGGTGAATGTTGCCTGGCCTGGGACTCATCCTTCAGAGCAGTGGACTCCACTCTGGCCCAGGACAGAGCCAGAAATTTTATGCAATAGTCAAATCCTGGAACTGGGGAGCCCAAGAGCTTGCTTGGTGCTCTACCCACCCTATGGCTGTGCTGATACCTGAAGCCAGCGAGTCTCAGAGGCTTACCCAATGCCCTTGATGTGGTACCTGAGTATCGCTTCTGGTTTTTCAGGGACGAAAAGCTCTTCAGTTAGCAGAAGATGAATGCTGCCAGGATTGGGTCCTTTCCCTCAAGGTTATGGGTTCTTTTATGACCCAAGGTGTGTCTAAAATGTTCATGTGGGAGGTAGGGCCCAGAACAGGGGCCTTATGACTCTGACCACTGCCCTATCCTGCTGTGGCTGAGCTGGTATCCAAGATCCAAGACAAAGTCCTCCCAACTTTTCCCTCTCCTCTTCTGAAGTGGAAGAAAGGGATTTCTTTTCGAGCTGCGAGCTGTGAAGCCTGGGGGTAGGGGAGAGGTGATGCCAGCACTCCTTTATCCACCTCAGCTGGTGTCTCAGTATGTCATGTGCCCCCCCAAGTCCACTGTTTCAGGACCTGGTTCAGCACTGGGACTCACCTAATTGTTGCAGACCTTATGGACTACATTGGCTTTCAAGTTTATTTGGAGACACAGAGCACTTTGGTCACCGGTAGTGAGGTTTGCAGGAACTCAAGTTCTGACCTCTGGGATCCATGATCCCTCTCTGAGTAGTGCTGGTTTAAATGCTTCCCTCGTGGGCAGGTGTCAGCTGAGTTTGGTCCGGTTTCCCTTTCTGCTCCAACTGGATAGCACAAAGTTTAATGCCTCACAGTTGCTATGTTCTCTCTCTAGCACCCAGAGATGCTCTCTGCACCATGCCATGACTGCCAGGGGGTGGAGGACAGGTAATGTCAGGGGTTCAGGGCTCTTTTTTCTATCTCTTCAGTTGCCTCTTTCAGTGATATGAAGTTAAAACCAGGTACTATGAGTGCTCATCTGATTTTTGGTTCTTATGAAGCTGTTTTTTTTTTTTCTGTGTAGATAGTTGTTAAATTGGTATCCTTGTGGAGAAGGCAATCAGTGGAGCCTTCTATTCGGCCATCTTGCTCCTTATACCTGCTACTTTGTATTCTCTGATCTATGTCTCTTCATTTCTCCACTCCTCTGTTCCAACCACCCCTGGTAACCATGGTTGTCTTCTCTATTTCTGTATATTTATTTACTTATTTTAGAATCTACTTATAAATGAGATCATGCAGTATTTTTCTTTCTGTGTCTGGTTTATTTCACTTATCATAATGTCCTCCACCCTCTTTCATGTTGTGGCAAATGGCAGGATCTCATTCTTTTTTAAGGCTGAAGAATATCCCATTGTATATGTGTACTACAGTTTCTTTATCCATTCATCCATCAATGGCCACTTAGGTTAGGTTGTTTCCTTATCTTGGCTATTGTAGAAAATACTGCAATGAATAATGGAAGTGGGTTATCTTTATGAGGTGTTGATTTCATTTCCTTTGGGTATGCCCAGAAGAGATATTACTGGGACATGTGGGAGTTCTATTTTTAACTTCTTTAGAAACCACCATACTCTTTTCTATAATGGCCACACCAATGTACATTCCCACTAACAGTGTATACAAGTTCCCTTTTCTTCATACTCTTACTGACATTTGTTATATTCAGTTACTTAATTTTTATTGGTGGAAAGGGGGCTTTATTAACATTTTTTTGTTGAGATTATTCATTTCTAATTTTTTGCACTATTATTGGTGCTTGCTACAATTTCCAGTTTTTGTTTCATAATTTCAACTTTTAGATTCAGGGAATACATGTACTTGTCACTTGGGTATATTGTGTGATGGTGAGCTTTGGGGTATGATGGATTTTGTCACCCAGATACTGAGCATACTACTCACTAGTTCGTTTTTAAGCCTTTGTTCCCCTCTCTACCTCCCCACTTGGTAGTCCCAAGTGTCTATTTTTGCCATCTTTATGTCATTGAGTACCATTGTTTAACTTCCACTTATAAGTGACAATATGTGATATTAGGTTTTCTGTTTCTAGGTTAATTTACTTAGGATAATGGACTCGGGCTGCATTCATGTAGCTGCAAAGAACATGATTTTGTTATTTTTAATGTCTGCATAGTATTTCATGGTATATATGTACCACATTTTCTTTGTCAAATCCACCGTTGATGGACACCTAGGTTGATTCCACATCTTTGCTATTGTGAATAGTGCTGCAATGAACATATGACTGCATGTGTCTTTTGGGTAGAATAATTTATTTTCTTTTGGATATATACCCAGTAATGGGAATGTTGGGTTGACTGGTAGTTCTGTTTTAAGTTCTTTGAGAAATCTCCAGACTGCTTTCCACAGTGGGTGAACTAATTTACATTCCTACCAACAGGGTATAACATTCCCTTTTCTCAACAGCCTCACCAGCCTTTGTTGTTTTTGACTTTTCAATAATGGTCATAATGACTGGTGTGAGATGGTATGTCATTGTGGTTTTGATTTCATTTATTTGATAATTATTGATGGTGAGCATATTTTTATGTTTGTTGGCTGCTTGTATGTCTTCTTTTGAAAAGTACCTGTTCATGTCGTTTGCCCATTTTTAATGGGGTTATTTGTATTTTGCTTGTTCAATTGTTTAAGTTCCTTATAGATTCTGGACATTAGATCATTGTCAGATTCATAGTTTGCTAATATTTTCTCCCATTCATTAGGTTGTCTGTTTACTTTGTTGATAATTTCTTTTGTTGTGCAGAAGCTCCCAGGTTTAATTGGGTCCCACTTGTCAATTTTTGTTTTTGTTGCAATTGTTTTTGAGGACTTAGTCATAAATTCTTTCCCAAGGCTGATATCCACTATGGTGTTTCTCAGATTTTCTTCTAGGATTCTTATAGTTTGAAGTTTTTCATTTAAATCTTTAATTTGTCTTGAGTTAATTTTTGCAAATGGTGAAAGATGGGGGTTCAGTTTTATTCTTCTGCATATGGCTAGCCAGCTGTTCTATCACCATTTGTTGAATAAGGAGTCCTTTCCCCATTGCTTCTTTTTGTTGACCTTGTCAAAGATCAGATAGCTGTACACATGTAGCTTTATTTCCGGGTTCTCTATTCTGTTCCATTGGTCTATGTGTCTGTTTTTGTATCAGTACCATACTGTTTGGGTTACTGTAGCTGTACAGTATAGTTTGAAGTCAGGTAATGTGATGCCTCCAGCTTTGTTCTTTCTGCTTAGGATTGGTTTGGCTATTCAGGCTCTTTTTTAAGTTCTGTATGAATTTTAGAATAGTTTTTTTTCTAGTTCTGTGAAAAATGACATTGGTAGCTTGAAAGGAATACCATTGAATCTGTAGTTTGGGCAGTATTGCCATTTGAATGACAGTGATTCTTCTAATACATGAGCATGAAATGTTTTTTCATTTGTTTGTGTCATCCATGATTTCTTTCAGCAGTGTTTTGTAGTTCTCTTTGTAGAGATCTTTTACCTCCTTGGTTAGAGGTATTCATAGGTATTTCATGGTTTTTGCAGCAGTTGTAAATGGGATTGCTTTCTTGGTTTTGCTCTCAGTTTGAGTGTTATTAGTATGTGGAAATGAAACTGATTTTTGTACATTGATTTTGTATCCTGAAACTTTATTGAAATTGTTTATTTTATATATATATATTTTATTATACTTTAAGTTCTAGGGTACATGTGCACAATGTGCAGGTTTGTTACATATGTATACATGTGCCATGTTGGTGTGCTGCACCCATTAACTTGTCATTTATATTAGGTATATCCCCTAATGCTGTCCCTCCCCACTTCCCCACCCCACAACAGGCCCCAGTGTGTGATGTTCCCCTTCCTGTGTCCAAGTGTTCTCATTGTTCAATTCCCACCTATGGGTGAGAATATGTGGTGTTTGGTTTTTTATCCTTGAGATAAAAAACCAAACATCCTTTGCTGAGAATGATGGTTTCCAGCTTCATCCAAGTCCCTACAAAGGATATGAACTCATCCTTTTTAATGGCTGCATAGTATTCCATGGTATATATGTGCCACGTTTTCTTAATCCAGTCTATCATTGATGGACATTTGGGTTGGTTCCAAGTCTTTGCTATTGTGAATAGTGCCACAATAAACATACATGTGCATGTGTCTTTATAGCAGCATGACTTCTAATCCTTTGGGTATATACCCAGTAATGGGATTGCTGGGTCAAATGGCATTTCTAGTTCTAGATCCCTGAGGAATCGCCACACTGTCTTCCACAATGGTTGAACTAGTTTACAGTCCCACCAACAGTGTAAAAGTGTTCCTATTTCTCTACATCATCTCCAGCACCTGTTGTTTCCTGACTTTTTAATGATTGCCATTCTAACTGGTGTGAGATGGTATCTTATTGTGGTTTTGCTTTGCATTTGTCTGATGGCCAGTGATGATGAGCATTTTTTCATGTGTCTGTTGGCTGCATAAATGTCTTCTGTTGAGAAGTGTCTGTTCATATCCTTTGCCCACTTGTTGATGGGGTTGTTTTTTTCTTGTAAATTTGTTTGAGTTCTTTGTAGATTCTGGATATTAGCTCTTTGTCAGATGAGTAGATTGCAAAAATTTTCTCCCATTCTGTAGGTTGCTTGTTCACTCTGATGGTAGTTTATTTTGCTGTGCAGAAGCTCTTTAATTTAATTAGATCCCATTTGTCAAGTTTGGCTTTTGTTACCATTGCTTTTGGTATTTTAGACATGAAGTCCTTGCCCGTGCCTATGTCCTGAATGGTACTACCTGGTTTTCTTCTAGGGTTTTTATGGTTTTAGTTCTAATATGTAAGTCTTTAATCCATCTTGAATTAATTTTTGTGTAAGGTGTAAGGAAGGGATCCAGTTTCAGCTTTCTACATATGGCTAGCCAGTTTTCCCAGCACCATGTGTTAAATAGGGAATCGTTTCCCTATTTCTTGTTTTTGTCAGGATTGTCAAAGATCAGATTGCTGTAGATGTGTGGTATTATTTCTGAGGCCTCTGTTCTGTTCCATTGGTCTATATCTCTGTTTTGTTACCACTACCATGCTGTTTTGGTTACTGTAGCCTTGTAGTATAGTTTGAAGTCAGGTAGCATGATGTCTCCAGCTTTGTTCTTTTTGCTTAGGATTGTCTTGGCAATGTGGGCCCTTTTTTGGTTCCATATGAACTTGAAAGTGGTTTTTTCCAATTCTGTGAAGCAAGTCATTGGTAGCTTGATAGGGATGGCACTGAATCTATAAATTACCTTAGGCAGTATGGCCATTTTGATGATATCGATTCTTCCTATCCATGAGCATGGAATGTTCTTCCATTTGTTTGTATCCTCTTTTATTTCATTGAGCAGTGGTTTGTAGTTCTCCTTGAAGAGGTCCTTCACATCTCTTATAAGTTGGATTCCTAGGTATTTTATTCTCTTTGAAGCAATTGTGAATGGGAGTTCACTCATGATTTGGCTCTCTGTTTGTCTGTTATTGGTGTGTAAGAATGCTTGTGATTTTTGCACATTGATTTTGTATCCTGAGACTTTGCTGAAGTTGCTTATCAACTGAAGGAGATTTTGGGCTGAGAGGATGGGGTTTTATAGATGTACAATCATGTCATCTGCAAACAGGGACAATTTGACTTCCTCATTTCCTAATTGAATACCCTTTATTTCTTTCTCCTGCCTGATTGTCTCTGAAGATAGACCAATAGCAAGCTCTGAAATTGAGGTAATAATTAATAGCTTACCAACCAAAAAAAGTCCAGGACCAGATGGATTCACAGCCAAATTCTACCAGAGGTACAAGGAGGAGCTAGTACCATTCCTTCTGAAACTATTCCAATCAATAGAAAAAGAGGGAATCCTCCCTAACTCATTTCACGAGGCCAGTGTCATCCTGATACCAAAGCCTGGCAGAGACACAACAAAAAAAGAGAATTTTAGACCAATATCCGTGATGAACATCGGTGCAAAAATCCTCAGTAAAATACTAGCAAACCGAATCCAGCAGCACATCAAAAAGCTTATCCACCGTGATCAAGTGGGTTTCATCCCTGGGATGCAAGGCTGGTTCAACATACACAAATCAATAAATGTAATCCAGCATATAAACAGAACGAACGACAAAAACCACATGATTATCTCAATGGATGCAGAAAAGGCCTTTGAGAAAATTCAACAGCCCTTCATGCTAAAAACTCTCAATAAATTAGGTATTGATGGGACATATCTCAAAATAATAAGAGCTATTTGTAATAAACCCACAGCCAATATCATACTGAATGGGCAAAAACTGGAGGCATTCCCTTTGAAAACTGGCACAAGACAGGGATCAGGGATGCCCTTTCTCACCACTCCTATTCAACGTAGTGTTGGAAGTTCTGGCCAGGGCAATCAGGCAATCAGAAATTGGTTATTTTTTCCAGTAGTCTTTTGGAGGAGTCTTTATGGCTTACTCAGTATAGATCATATCATCAGCAAAGAGAGATAATTTGATTTTTTTACCTATGTGGATGCCTTTTATTTCTTTGTCTTGCCTGATTCCTCTGGGAAGGACTTGCAGAACTCTATTGAATAGGAGTGGTGAGAGTTGGCAACCTTGGCTTGTTCCAGTTCTTAAAGAGAATGCTCCCTGTTTTTGCCTGTTCACTACAATGTTGGCTGTGGGTTTGTCATGGATGTCTCTTATTGTTTTGATATATGTTCCTTCAGTGCCTAGTTTTTTGAGAACTTTTACCAAGAAGGGATGTTGGACTATATTGAAAGCTTTTTTGCATCGATTGAGATGATAATATTGTTTTTGTTCTTAATTCTGTATATGTGGTGAATCACATTTGTTGATTTGCATATGTTGAACCAAATTTGTATCCCAAGAATTCAGCCTACTTGGTCACGGTGAGTGAACTTTTTGATGTGCTGCTGGATTCAATTTGTTAGTATTTTGTTGAGGATTTTTGTATCTATGTTCATCATGGATATTGGCCTGTAATTTTCTTTTTAAGTTGCGTCTTTGCCAGGTTTGGTTATCAGAGTAGGCTGACTTCATAGAATGAGTTAAGGAAGAGTCCCTCCTCAATTTTTTGAAATAGTTTCAGTAGGATTGGTAACATCTCTTCTTTGTGCATCTGGTAGAATTTGGCTGGTGTGTATCCATCTGGTCTGGGGCACCTTTTTTTTTTTTTTTGGTATCTTTTTTTTTGTTGCTGATTCAGTTTTGGAACTTGATATTTGTCTCTTCAGGGATTCAATATTTTCCTGATTCAGTCTTGGGAGATTATGTATTTCCAACGATTTATCCATTTCCTCCAGATTAGCTAGTTCATGTGCATAGAGGTGTTCATAATAGTCATTGAGGATCATTTATATTTTTGTGGGATTTGTTGCAATGTCACCTTTGTTATTTCTGATTGTGCTTATTTGGATCTTCTCTCTTCTGTTTGTTAACCTTGCTAGTGGTCTATTGATCTCTTCTATCCTTTCAAAGAAACAACTTTTGGTTTCACTGATTGTATAAATTTTGAGGTCTCAATTTTTTTCAGTTCTGCCCTCATTGATTTCTTTTATTTTTCTAGCTTTGGGGTTAGTTTTTTGTATTTCTAATGTGATGTTAGATTATTAAATTGAGATATTTCTACCTTCTTGATGTAGGAGTTCAGCACTATACACTTTCCTCTTAACACTGCTTTTGCAGCATCCCAGAGGTTTTTGGCATGTCATCTCTCTGTTTTTATTCCTTTCAAATAATTTTTTTTTGATTTCTACCTTTATTTTGTTGTTTACCCCAAACTCATTCAGGATAAGCTGTTTAAATCCCATGTAATGGGGTTTTGAGAGATCTGTTGGTATTAATTTCTATTTTTACTCCACTGTGGTCCAAAAGTATGGCTAGTATGATTTCAGTTTTTTTGAATTTAGAGACTTGCTTTATGGCTAAGCATGTGGTTGATCATGGAGTATATTCTGTGTGCAGACAAGAAGACTGTATATTCTGTCATTGTTGGGTAGAGTATTCTGTAGATGTGTATTAGGTCCAAATGGTCAAGTGTTGAATTTAAGTCCAGAATTTCTTTGCTAGTTTTCTGCCTTGATGATCTGTGTAAGGGGATCAGTGGGGTGTTGAAGTCCCCTGCTATTCTTGTGAGGCTGTGTAAATCTTTTCTAGGTCAAAAAGTACTTGTTTTATGAGTCTGGGTGCTCCCATGTTGGGTGCATACATATTTAGCATAGTTAAGTCTTTTTGTTGAATTGAACCCTTTATCATTATGTAATGTCCTTCTTTGTCCTTTTTTACTGTTGTTGATTTAAAGTCTGTTTTTTTTCTATAAGAATAGCAACCTTTGCTCTTTTTTGTGTTCCATTTGCATGATAGATCTTTTCCAACTCTTTACTTTGAGCCTATGGGTGTCATTACATGTGAGATTGGTCTCTTGAAGGCAACAGTCAAATGGGTCTTGTTTCTTTGTACAAATTGCCACTCTGTGCCTTTTAAGTGGGGAAATTTAGACCATTTACATTCAAGATTGACTATTGGTATGTGAGGCTTTGATCCTCTCATGGAGTTGTTACATGGTGCTTTGTAGTTTCTATTGTTTGGTTGCTTTATATGGTCTGTGGGCTACATACTTAAGTGTTTTTTTTTGGTGGAGCAAGCATTGTTCTTTCATTTCTATGTTTAAATCTTCCTTGAGGATCTCTTATAAGGGTGGTCTAGTGTTAATAAATCCCCTTAGTGCTTGGTTGTCTGAAAAATATTTTATTTGCTCTTTGCTTATGAATTTTAGTTTGGCAGGATATGAAATCTTGGTTGGAATTTCTTTTCTTTAACAATTCTGGAAATAGGCCCTCAATCTGTTCTGGCTTATAAGGTTTCTGCTGAGAAGTCCAGTGTTAGACTGATGGGGTTCCCTTTGTGAGTGTTGTGACCTTTTTCTCTAGCTGTCTTTAAGATTTTTGCTTTAGCATTGACCTTAGACAGTCTGGTGACAATCTGCCTGAGTGATGTTCATTTAGTATATTATGTCACAGGCGTTCTCTGTATTTCTTTTTCTTGGATGTCTACCTGTCTAGGAAGATTAGATAACTTTTCTTGAATTATTCCCTCAAATGTTTTCTAGATTGTTTTCTTTGTCTCTCTTTCTCTCAGGAGTGCCAATAATTCATAGGTTTGGTCACTTCATATAATCCCATATTTCTTGAAGACCGTTCATTTTTAAAATTCTTTTTTCTTTACTTTTGTCTGACTGGGTTAGTTTGAAAGATTGATCCTTAAGCTCTAAAATTCTTTCTTCTGCTTGGTCCAGAGAGATGGAGTCTTACTTTGTTGCCCAGACTGGTCTTGAACTCCTGGCTTCAAGTGATCCTCCTGCTTCAGGCTACCGAAGTGCTGGAATTACAGGTGTAATTCAGTGTGTCTGGCCTTTGGCTTACACTTTTATTATAATTTGTCTTGTCTAAGGTTTCTTTTTCATATTGTTATTTTTGGTTTTCCTCTGTGCTTTCATGTTAAGGATGTCACTTATAAACAATGCATAGCAAGCTTCTTTTTTTTTAACCTAATCTGTGAATTGCTATATTTTAATAGATAGGTTAGCCCTGGCATATGTATTATAGCTAATAATGAATTTAACTTTTTTCTGTGATTTTATTTTGTTTTCTTTTTACTTCACTTGCTATATATTTCTCTTTACCTCCTTTCCAGCCTTTTGTTAGAATGATATTTTTTCTCTTTTTTTCTCACTCTAATGGTTTGGAAGATAATGCTATTCTGAGTAATTATCACTAAATTTCTATCATACAAACTTATGTTTGTTCATCTCATTTTTTTTGCCAAAGTTTAGTTATTCAGTATCCCGACCTTCCCCATTATTTACATAGGTATCTCTGCACTTTCTCATTTTCATATAATTTGAAATTTGAGTTTGATAGCTGCTATGGCTTTATTGTTCTAGCCTGTCAATATGCTTAGACAATTTTTAGTAGCCTTCTTTTCTTATCATTACCTTTTTAACTCCACTTTTCCTTTTGTATTTTATTTTTGTTTTGCTTTTTTTGTTGCTCTTCTCATCCCTCTATTCATTGCATCCTCTAATAATTCTTTTCAGACAGCATTTCCAAGTGGTAAATGATGTCAGTCTTTTTCTTTCTTTCTGTAATTTCTATATATTTGAAATTCTGTATTTATCTAACTCTTCTGTATTTACCAGGTTAGATAAAACTAATCTGGTTAATTTTTATTTCTATAGTAAAAATTTTAAATTATACCTTAAGTTCTAGGGTACATGTGCACAAGGTGCAGGTTTGATACATAGGTACACATGTGCCATGTTGCTTTGCAGCACCCATCACTCATCATTTACATTAGGTATTTCTCCTAGTTCTATCCCTCCCCAGCCCCCAACCCCCCAACAGGCCCCACTATGTGATGTTCCCTGCCCTATATCCAAGTGATCTCATTGTTCAATTCCCACCTATGGGTGAGAACATGAGGTGTTTGGTTTTCATCCTTGTGATAGTTTGCTCAGAATGATGGTTTCCAGCGTCATCCATGTCCCTGAAAAGGACATGAACTCATCCTTTTTATGGCTGCATAGTATTCCATGATGTATATATGCCACATTTTCTTAATCCAGTCTATCATTGGTGGACACTTGGGTTGGTTACAAGTCTTTGGTATTGTGAATAGTGCTGCAATAAACATACGTGTACATGTGTCTTTATAGTAGCATGATTTCTAATCCTTTGGGTATATACCCAGTAATGGGATGGCTGGGTCAAATGGTAATTCTAGTTCTAGATCCTTGAGGAATAGCCACACTGTCTTCCACAATGGTTGAGCTAATTTACATTCCCACCAACAGTATAAAAGCATCCCTATTTCTCCACATCCTCTCCAGCATCTGTTGTTTCCTGACTTTTTAATGATCACCATTCTAACTGGTGTGAGATGGTATCTCATTGTGGTTTTGATTTACATTTCTCTGATGACCAGTGACGATGGGCATTTTTTCACGTGTCTGTTGGCTGCACAGATGTCTTCTTTTGAGAAGTGTCTGTTCATATCCTTTGCTCACTTTTTGATGGGCTTGTTTTTTTCTTATAAATTTGTTTGAGTTCTTTGTAGATTCTGGATATTAGCCCTTTGTCAGATGGGTAGATTGCAAAAATTTTTTCCCATTCTGTAGGTTGCCGGTTCACTCTGATGGTAGTTTCTTTTGCTGTGCAGAAGCTCTTTAGTTTAATTAGATCCCATTTGCCTACTTTGGCTTTTGTTGCCATTGCTTTTGGTATTTTAGTCATGAAGTCCTTGCCTATGCCTATGTCCTGTATGGTATTACCTAGGTTTTATTCTAGGGTATTTATAGTTTTAGGCCTAACATTCAAGTCTTTAATCCATCTTGAATTAATTTTTGTGTAAGGTATAAGGAAGGGATCCCGTTTCAGCTTTCTACATATGGCTAGCCAGTTTTTCCAGCACGATTTATTAAATAGGGAATCATTTCCCCATTTCTTGTTTTTGTCAGGATTGTCAAAGATCAGATGGTTGTAGATGTGTGGTATTATTTCTGAGGCCTCTGTTCTGTTCCATTGGTCTATATCTCTGTTTTGTTACCACTACCATGCTGTTTTGGTTACTGTAGCCTTGTAGTATAGTTTGAAGTCAGGTAGTGTGATGCCTCCAGCTTTGTTCTTTTGGCTTAGGATTGACTTGGCAATGTGAGCTCTTATTTGGTTCCATGTGAACTTTAAGTAGTTTTTTCCAATTCTGTGAAGCAAGTCATTGGTAGCTTGATGGGGATGGCATTGAATCTATAAATTACTTTGGGCAGTATGGCCATTTTCACTATATTTATTCTTCCTATCCACGAGCATGGAATATTCTTACATTTGTTTGTGTCCTCTTTTATTTCGTTGAGCAGTGGTTTATAGTTCTCCTTGAAGAGGTCCTTCACATCTCTTGTAAGTTGGATTCCTAGGTATTTTATTTTCTTTGTAGCAATTGTGAATGGGAGTTCACTCATGATTTGGCTCTCTGTTTGTCTATTATTGGTTTATAAGAATGCTTGTGATTTTTGCACATTGATTTTGTATCCTGAGACTTTGCTGAAGTTGCTTGTCAGCTTAAGGAGATTTTGGGCTGAGATGATGGAGTTTTCTAAATATACAATCATGTCATCTGCAAACAGGGACAATTTGACTTCCTCATTTCCTAATTGAATACCCTTTATTTCTTTCTCTTGCCTGATTGCCTTGGCTGGAACTTCCAACACTATGTTGAATAGGAGTGGTGAGAGGGGGCATCCTTGTCTTGTGCCGGTTTTCAAAGGGAATGCTTCCAGTTTTCGTCCATTCGGTATGACATTGGTTGTGGGTTTGTCATAGATAGCTCTTATTATTTTGAGATACATTCCCTCAGTACCTAGTTTATTGAGAGTTTTTAGCATGAAGGGCTGTTGAATTTTGTTGAAGGCCTTTTCTGCATCTATTGAGACAATCATGTGGTTTTTGTCATTGGTTCTGTTTATGCAATGGATTATGTTTATTGATTTGTGTATGTTGAACCAGTCTTGGATCCCAGGGAGGAAGCTGACTTGGTCGTGGTGGATAAGCTTTTTGATGTGCTGCTGGATTTGTTTTGCCAGTATTTTATTGAGGATTTTTGCACCAATGTTCATCAGGGATATTGGTCTAAAATTCTCTTTTTTTTTTTTCTCTGACAGGCTTTGGTATCAGGATGATGTTGGCCTCATAAAATGAGTTAGGGAGGATTCTCTCTTTTTTATTGATTGGAATAGTTTCAGAAGGAATAGTACCAGCTCCTCTTTCTACCTTTGGTAGAATTCAGCAGTGAATCCATCTGGTCCTCGAGTTTTTTTGGTTGGTAGCCTATTAATTATTACCTCAATTTCGGAGCCTGTTATTGATCTATTCAGAGATTCAACTTCTTCCTGGTTTAGTCTTGGGAGGTTGTACGTGTCCAGAAATGTATCCATTTCTTCTAGATTTTCTAGTTTATTTGTGTAGAGGTGTTTATAATGTTCTCTGATGGTAGTTTGTATTTTTGTGGAATCGATGGTGATATCCCCTTTATCATTTTTTATTGTGTCTATTTGATTCTTCCCTCTTTTCTTCTTTATTAGTCTTGCTAGCTATCAATTTTGTTGATCTTTTCAAAAAACCAGCTCCTGGATTCATTGATTTTTTGAAGGGTTTTTTTTTTTATGTATCTATCTCTTTCAGTTCTGCTCTGTTCTTAGTTATTTCTTGCCTTCTGCTAGCTTTTGAATGTGTTTGCTCTTGCTTCTCTAGTTCTTTTAATTGTGATGTTAGGGTGTCGATTTTAGATCTTTCCTGTTTTCTCTTGTGGGCATTTAGTGTTATAAATTTCCCTCTACACACTGCTTTAAATGTGTCCCAGAGATTCTGGTATGTTGTGTCTTTGTTCTCATTGGTTTCAAAGAACATCTTTATTTCTTCCTTCATTTCGTTATTTACCCAGCAGTTATTCAGGAGCAAGTTGTTCACTTTCCATGTAGTTGTGTGGTTTTGAGTGAGTTTCTGAATCCTGAGTTCTAATTTGATTGCACTGTGGTCTGAAAGACAGTTTGTTGTGATGTCTGTTCTTTTACATTTGCTGAGGAGTGCTTTACTTCCAACTATGTGGTCAATTTTAGAATAAGTGTGATGTGGTGCTGAGAAGAATGTATATTCTGTTGATTTGGGGTGGAGAGTTCTGTAGATGTCTATTAGGTCTGCTTGTTGCAGAGCTGAGTTCAGGTCCTGGATATCCTTATTAACCTTCTGTCTTGTTGATCTGTCTAATATTGACAGTGGGGTGTTAAAGTCTCCCATTATTATTGTGTGGGAGTCTAAGTCTCTTTGTAGGTCTCTAAGGACTTGCTTTATGAATCTGGGTGCTCCTGTATTGCATGCATATATATTTAGGATAGTTAGCTCTTCTTGTTGAATTGATCCCTTTACCATTATGTAATGGCCTTCTTTGTCTCTTTTGATCTTTGTTGGTTTAAAGTCTGTTTTATCAGAGACTAGGATTGCAACCCCTGCTTTTTTTTGCTTTCCATTTGCTTGGTAGATCTTCCTCCATCCCTTTATTTTGAGCCTGTATGTGTCTCTGCGTGTGAGATGGGTCTCCTGAATACAGCACACTGATAGATGTTGACTCTTTATTCAATTTGCCAGTCTGTGTCTTTTAATTGGTACATTTAGCCCATCTACATTTAAGGTTAATATTGTTATGTGTGAATTGATCCTGTCATGATGATGTTCGCTAGTTATTTCGCCCATTAATTGATGCAGTTTCTTCACGCCATCAATGGTCTTTACAATTTGGTCTGTTTTTGCAGTGGCTGGTACCAGTTGTTTCTCTCCCTGTTTAGTGTTTCCTTCAGGAGCTCTTGTAAGGCAGGCCTGGTTGTGACAAAACTCTCAGCATTTGCTTGTCTGGAAAGGATTTTATTTCTCCTTCACTTATGAAGCTTAGTTTGGCTGTATATGAAATTCTGGATTGAAAATTCTTTTCTTTAAGAATGTTGAATATTGGCCCCCCACTCTCTTCTGGCTTGTAAGGTTTCTGCTGAGAGATCTGCTGTTAGTCTGATGGGCTTCCCTTTGTGGGTAACATGATCTTTCTGTCTGGCTGCCCTTAACATTTTTTCCTTTGTTTCAACCTTGGTGAATCTGACAATTATGTGTCTTGGGGTTGCTCTTCTCGAGGAGTATCTTTGTAGTGTTTTCTATATTTTCTGAATTTGAATGTTGGCCTGCCTTGCTAGGTTGGGGAAGTTCTCCTGGATAATATCCTGAAGAGTGTTTTCCAACTTGGCTCCATTCTCCCCATCACTTTCAGGTACACCAAACAAATGTAGATTTGGTCTTTTCACATAGTCCCACATTTCTTGGAGGCTTTGTTCTTCTCTTTTTACTCTTTTTTCTCTAACCTTGTCTCCTCACTTTATTTCATTAGTTTGATCTTTAATCACTGATACCGTTTCTTCCACTTGATCGAAGCAGCTATTGAAGCTTGTGCATGCATCATGAAGTTCTTGTGCCATGGTTTTCAGCTCCATCAGGTCATTTAAGGTCTTCTCTTCACTGTTTATTGTAGTTACCTATTCATCTAATCTTTCTTCAAGGTTTTTAGCTTCCTTGCAATGGGTTTGAACATCCTCCTTTAGCTCGGAGAAGTTTGTTATTACCAACCTTCTGAGACCTACTTCTGTCAACTCGTCAAAGTCATTCCCCATCCAGCTTTGTTCTGTTGCTGACGAGGAGCTGTGATCCTTTGAAGGAGAAGAGGCGCTCTGATTTTTAGAATTTTCAGCTTTTCTGCTCTGGTTTCTCCCCATCTCTGTGTTTTTATCTGCCTTTGGTCTTTGATGTTGGTGACCTGTAGATGGGGTTTTTGTGTAGATGACTTTTTGTTGATGTTGCTGCTATTCCTTTCTGTTTGTTAGTTTTCCTTCTAACAGTCAGCTCCCTCAGCTGCAGGTCTGTGGGATTTTGCTGGAGGTCCACTCCAGACCCTATTTTCCTGGGTATCACCAGCAGAGGCTGCAGAATAGCAAATATTGTTACCTGATCCTTCCTCTGGATGCTTTGTCCAAGAGGGGCAGCCACCTATATGAGGTGCCTGTCGGCCCCTACTGGGAGGTGTCACCCAGTTAGTCAGGGACCCACTTGAGGAGGCAGTCTGTCCATTCTCAGAGCTCAACCACCATGCTGGGAGAACCACTGCTGTCTTTAGAGCTGTCAGACAGGGATGTTTAAGTCTGTAGAAGTTGTCTGCTTTCTTTTGTTCAGCTATGCCCTACCCACAGAGGTGGAGACTAGAGGCAGTAGGCCTTGTTGAGCTGCAGTGGGCTCTGCCCAGTTCGAGCTTCCAGGCCACTTTGTTTACCTACTGAAACCTCAGCAATGGCGGACACCCCTCACCCAGCCAGGCTGTCGTCTCACAGGTTGATCTCAGACTGCTGCACTAGAAGGGAGCAAGGCTCCATGAGCATGGGAGCTGCCAAGCTAGGCATAGGAGAGAATCTCCTTGTCTGCTGGTTGCTAAGACCTTAGGAAAAGCGGGGTATTTGGGCGGAAGTGTCCTGTTTTTCCAGGTAGTCTGTCTCGGCTTCCCTTGGCTAGGAAGGGGAAATCCCCTGACCCCTTGCCCTCCGTGGGCTGCACCCACTGTTCAACCAGTCCCAATAAGATGAACCAGGTACCTCAGTTAGAAGTCCAGAAATCACCCATTTTCTGTGTCGATCACACTTGGAGCTTCAGACCAGAGCTGTTCCTATGTGGCCATCTTGCCCCTATATAGTCAAAATTTTAATCTCTTCCATCTTATGTTGATTTAATTTAAGGATGAAATTTTAAAATATGTTTTGGAGAATATTATTTATAATTATAAAAAGTCTTGTCCTGCTCACTGTAAATTTTCTTGCTTTGCATATAAATTTCTTCTCTTTGTTGAGTCACATATTGTTTCTTCATGGTATTGGCTTTCTCTAAATATTTTATGATTCTTGCATATCTTCTGAAATTCCCTATTAAACTCAGAAAAGGGTGTATCTGTTTTTGCATTCTGCTTGGTGGGAGAAAAAGGACCAATTTTTGAACATGAAAATAAGTAGATAAGAATCTGTGCCCTGGGCTCACCATTTCTACTGGGTGTTGACAGTTGCCTGAAGCACAACTTTGTCTCTCTGACCCAGTGTTTTGCCACTCTTCTCCACCTGAAGATTTTTTTTTCTATTGCTTGGCTCTTGGGCAGGTTGAGGAGAGAAGACAGGAGATGAAGGATGTGTAGGTTGCTCCTGCTGTAAAGATCCGCCCTATTTTGCCTGGCCCCTGTCCTATTTCTAGTTTCTGCTACCTTCAGACATGAGGTTGCTGGTGCTTCTCCTGTCTTTTGTAGTTTCCACTCTCTTAAGTGCATTTGGGCTGTGGTTCCCATCTCCAATTCAATCTTCTGCTTTCTGCCTTTTAAAGTCCTGACAGTATCTCCTTTTTTTTGTTTTCTATTGTTGAGATAGATTTATTTATTAGGTTGGTGCAAAAGTAATTGTGGTTTTGGCAATTTTAATGGAAAAAAAACGCAATTACTTTTGCACCGACATTTTTTTTCTTCTTTTAGCTTGTAAAGGAATTTGTACCAGAAGTGGAGGCTGCCCTGAATGCTCAGTCCATCATCTTGAACTGGAACCACCCTTCACTTCTTAAGATAATTTTCATCATTCAAAAAGAGTGAAATTCAGTAGTCTGCTCAACATCCTATATGTATTCTTTTGGTTTTGGCTGTGTTTTTGTTTTTTAACCATAACTCATAAAGCATAAGAATGGCTACCAGAATTAATGTTAAGCAGTTAGCAACTACTTAGGGCTATAGTTTTTAGTTATGTTTTTACAGTATATATTTCCATCCTATGTTCTCTTACTCTGGAAAATGTAAGATAAATCTAGGGCTATCCCTGTATAATTTTAGCCTCATAGAATCTTGAAATGAAGAATAGGTGTTGACAAGCTTTTTAGAAACAAGGTAGGGGGTCTTGTTCTTTCATCAAGGCTGGAGTGCAGTGGTCTAATCATAGCTCACTACAGCCTTGACCTCCTGGGCTCAAGCCATCTTCCCACCTTCCAAGTAGTTGGGATTAGAGTCATGAGCCACCATGCTTGGCTCCAGTTTTCTTATTTGTTTGCCAAGTGGATTGTCTTCTTTTCTGTTATTCAAACAAATAAATATGCAAAACAGCAAAAAAAATTTTGCAGACACGGTGGAAATATCCAAGGAGTTTTTTTAAAGTATGGGGTTCAATTTGAATTTTACTACCTTCTGAATATACCTTAATTAATATTGAAATTGATCAATGGATTGGAGACATTTGTTAATGATCACAAAATAATTTTGCTGATTAGGATCAAACACAGAGTCTCCATGTAATGATTTGGAAGGCTGTTTAATGAAAGCTGCAATGTTGCCTACATTGTTTTCATGGACTTTGCTGGAAGCATCCTTGAAACTTAATGGCAACTTATTATTATATTCAATGGTCTAATAAGACAAATTCAGAAAAAAATTTTCAGCTGATCCCCTGAAGTTTCAACATTTAAATAGTCTAGGAAGTGTTCGTGGGTGTGTGATTTTATTCCCGGATCCTTAATAGGCTGTTAAGTAGGTGGCTCCACACACACCCACTTTACATTTTTCTTGTCACATGTGATTCATTTTTATTCCACATTTAAAAATCCTTCCGAGAAAAATATTAGATAATTTTCATTTCAAAGTCTAATAGTCCATGTGGCTGACATTATTTCCAAGGTCTCATCTCAATATTATATGCTACAGGATAAATTTATTACTTTTGTTCTTTCCTTAGTGGACATAATAATAAATACTACTACTTTTTGGGCATTACTTCTCTGCTTGTGATACGGCTCTGGCGAGTAGAGGAACACTAGGGCTCTTGTCTCATGTTGAATTAGATAAAACAACACGGACACACTTGGAGTGGTTTTAAGGGGCAGAGGGTTTAATAGGCAAGAAAAAAGGAAGAAGAAAGAAGGAAGAAGCTCCCCTATACAGAGACAGAGGAAGGGGGGCTCCAAAGCCGAGAGAGGGAACCCCAAGTGAAGCAGAAACCAGCCATGTGTATACAGAGGCTGGAGGAGGTGGTGTCTGATTTGCACAGGGCTCAGAGGATTGGTTTGACCAGGCATGTGATTCACATAGCCTGGGAAAAAGCTGGCCTTCCCACCCTAGCCTTTTAATATGCAAATGCAGGGAACCATGATGTTCTACAGAAATTCTCTACAGTTCTCTACACGCGTGGAGATATGTGGGGGTGGCCATGTTGCCAGGCACATGTGGGGCAAGGGCAAGAAGGCAAATCCTACAACACTTGTAAATATAAATGTAAATATAATAATGCACATGAAAATTGTTACTAAACTGTAAAGTACTATTCAAAAATATTAACATTATTTATGGTAGTATTATTAGCATAATATCACGTTACCATATCATTGATTTTTAAGAACTTTGGATAATAAAAATAATGAGAAAGTCTCTCTCTCTCTCTGTCTCTCACTGTCTTTTGGTGAGCAATGAGACTCTTCCCAATATCAGAAACTAAAATAGAATTTCTTTAACTTTCCAGCTGAGCCCCATAAAACCTTTCAGCAAACAAACATGATGGTTTCATATACCAGTTGGCATGAAGATAAAGTGTTGGTGCAGCATTTTAAAGGGGAAGTTTGAGAAATATGGGGAAAGTAACTAAACTAGAATCAATTATAATAGGCTGGTTATCGGCAAATATACTTTTCAGAGGAACTTGGAGCATCTCAAAGAAAGCCAGGAGTTTAGCAGAGTGTTCTACATTCTCTTTCTGCTGTGATAGACATGGGCCTAAACTTTTCATGCCTCTTTTTCATTACCTGTGAAACTGGGGTCATAGTAGCTTTATCGTTCTTAAGAACTTGTTATAAAATACTGTGTGTACCCCAATGACTTATGGAAAAATAAAATAAAAAAATTATAAAATCACAAGACAAGGGACTTCTAATGCCTTGTTTTCCTCAAAAGGAAGCTGTCTTAAGTGAATAAGTGATTTGTCCCAAATCAGAAAACCTAGTTGGGCTATAATAAACTGGAAGCTTTTTGAATTGGAATAGATGTTTTAGTTATATAGTATTTAAATCTTTTTACTGAATCAGGAATTCTCTGCAATCTCTCTGGCATTCATTTTGAGATCACTCCTTGTTAAGAAATTGACTGCATTTCAGGGTGAAACATTATATTATTGGACCACCATCATTGTTTATAATGTCATGTCAAGTTCCTGTGACTTCTATACCTTGACTCTTATCACAAGTGTGACTCCCTAGAAAGCAGACACTTAGAAATTAGCAAGTTTATCAGGGAGTGCTTTTGGTATCCATTCTGTGTAAAGGAAGAGAAAACAAATAAATAAACAAACAGGATTTGACAGAGAAAGAAGTCACTCTGTAGTGCAGTTTGAATAGAGTGCCTCAGTGGATGCTGCAGGGAATTTAGATGGAACAAACTCTTGAGCTGGGATGACAGAGCCAGGCCTTTAAACCTCTGTGTCTATCACTTACTGAAAGTAGGCTGCCCTGGGAAGGGGGCGTGACCTTGGGTGAAACAGCTTTCTTCTGCTGAGGCAATTCCCAAATGGGGCTGACATGCTAGGGCTGTTTGTAGGCAGCTAAAGCTTTAATTCCTTTATTTCTGAAAAATAATAAAGGTGATACCTCATAGCATTCACCACACATAATACATTTTTAGAATTAGTTTGTAAATTTCTACTAAAAATATTCCTGCTGTCTTTAATTGGGATTGTGTTGTATCTATAGATAAATTTAGGAAGAATCGATATATTAACAATGTTGAATCCTCAATCCATTAGTATAATTATTTATTTGAGTCCTCTTTAATTTCTATGGGTAATATTTTGCAGTTTGCAATGTATAAGCCACAGATACATTTGGATACATTTGTGTCTTGATGCTATTTTGAATGGAATATTCAAATTTCCATTTAAAAATATTTATCACTAGTATATAGAAGTATAATTACTGCTTTTTATGCACTGGTTTTATCTTCTGAAATCTTGTTAAGCTCACTTACTAGTCATAGTAGATTTTTAAGTCAATTCCTTAGAATTTTCTATGTCCATGATCGTATTGACTATGAAGAAAGTTTTATTTCTTTGTTTCCAATCTGTATGCCTTTTATTTATTTTTATTGCCAGGTTGCAATGGTTAGGGCCCATAGTACAATATGGAATAGAAGAGCCGAGAGCAGACATCGTTCTGTTGATCCTAGTCTAGTTCAATAACATTCAATCTTTCATTGAGTATGATATTGGTAGATTATAGTAGGTGAATTAAAATTCTAGAGTAACAACATGAAAAGGATGCAGTAAGGGTCCATTGCTTAGTAAAGTCATACACTGTCTCAATTTAACTGCATTAATACTGGATTCAACAGTAGCTGGAACAAGTTGTAAATAATTATCTACTACCTAGCTTTGAAAGAGAGCACATTTTACATTCTTATGGAAACTTTTTTTTTTAATGATGAAACAACCAATTCTGTAGCATATAGAAAATGCATAATGTCCTGCAAAAATAACTGTGTAGTGGAAAATTATCTCTTTCAGATATTCATCACTTATTGTTCACTGATTTTCATGCTGAGAGGTTCATGCTTAGACTACTCTTCAAACAAGTTTATCTGGGTTGAAGTTTTTTGCCTCGCTCCCTTTGGATGGGAGGTTGACATTTTCTTATTAAATTCATAAACATATCTTCTACTTATATAATATTCAAGAGCCAGCCATGACTGCAGGAAAATCCATGAGGGTACTCATGGCCTCATTCTTTTACCACTTCCTCTCCATCTCCTCACTGCTTACATAGGAGCTCAGCTTCCTCTTAAAATCCCTTTCAGAGGACTCTGGAAATTTTCAGGATGTTTTGCTCAGGAAAAAGGCTGCTCATGTTGTACTAATTCTGGCTTCTCATTTCCATCTCTTAGTTCTGCTTCTGTGGGAGCTGCCCTCCCTGAAAATGTGTGTTTCTGTAGTGGGGTATGACCCACTGATGTTCCTGAAGGAAGAGCAGTTCTTTAGGTGCCTGACTCGGTGAGGACCTTGTCATTGATGCCTTAAAGCATCAATGGTCATGATGAGAGCCTTACATAGTCTTTCATGAAGTCAGCTCCTTCACCTGTCACCATCCCATTTTTCCCTCCACAGGTGTCATGTAGGGAGGAGAGAAGGAAATTCCTTGGCATCCCCTTTATCATCTTTACCATTTCTTTGACCTTGTCCAACCAGTCATATCACAAACAAGCAAACAACCAAGCAAAACCCAAATATTTTCTTCTTTTAGTCAAAACACGAAAACTAATATGAATATTAATTCATGCAAATGAAAACCTGCAATGATCACCTACAAACCAGTTACAAATAAACAAATTTGGCCTCAGTTGGAAACCTGGCTACACAGCAATGCCTCCATTGACTAGAGTCAGTCAGTTGCATGTTTCTATTTTGCAAAATCAATCCAACAATCATTTACTGAAGGCTCATAGAGTATTGCTCTGGGGGATATTGAAATGAATATAGATAAAAAGCAAGAATGTAATCTTCTTAATGTCTTCTGTTTAGAATATCTTCTACTTCACAAGGCCTTTTTGTTTTGTCATTTATTTTCAAGTTAATTAAAATACAGCTCATTATTTTCCAGGCACAAATATTTGCTCACTATATTTAAACATATAAATATTTAAACACATAAATGTCCACTGCTAATTGCCAGGCAATTAGCAGTGGACATTTGACTGCAAATGGAGTAGAGCTGATTGTAACATTATATGCAAATGAGGAGTGCTGAATCCAATCATGCATTGAGATTTCCAGACAGTAAAAAATTATACCCTCTCTAAAAACCCAAAGCTTTACATTCAAAGGTCTACCCAGGAATAAAGGCAGTAATGGATGTCACTACTTGTAGTTATTTACTTTAATCACCAATGCCAAAAATGATATTTAGATGATGATTGAGAACATTAGCTTCTTGTAAATATCAAACATGATTATTTCCTGTATGGTTCTTGAACCCCTCACTCTTAAGTCAAATATTTTCTTGTGTATCATTTTTAATAAATCAGAACAACAAAAGCTGAAATGAAGACATCGTCTTATTATTTAATCATTTAAAAAATAAACACAATAGTTATTACTCTTATACTTTATAATAGCCTGAGTATAATCATACCTACTTCTGGAGAGACAGATTTTCATTCATAAGACAGTTTTCTGAAATCCTCTTCTCATTTATCAAACTGGAAGGATTGGCTAATAAAGCAGTCAAAATTTAAAAATATATATTTAGTTTGGTTGAACTCTTTGTTTTAATTTAATGAGCTCATCTAGCTTAAAACATATATAAACATGAATATGTGTGTTTCATTCTTCCACAGAATTTTGGAAGCAATACGGGCGTAAAAAGTTTAATTCATCATTTCTTTGCCACCTCGATTAGAGGTTTTAAGCCTATTCCTTCAAGCTGCATGAGTCATATCAGAAAATATGAGAAATCAACGTCCTGAAATAACTTGAATTGAGATTTGTTTAATGGTAGGATGGAGCAGTATCTCACAAAGTGAAAGCTTTTTATTAACACTGAAGAAAATACAACCATCATCAGGCGAGAAGATTATAATGGAGCTTGAGAAGGATAACTTTGGCTGTGGATGTTTCCACACTGAGAAAAAATGTCTCTGCCCTGATCAGATGCTAGTGACCTGCTCATTTCCTGCATTTGCTATCACCAACACTTCAGTCCTAATTTCATATCTACTGATTGGTTTCATATCCTCCTCCCCCTTCTCTTCTTGTCAAAATTGGAGCCACTTTTCAAGACCTAGCTCAGGATTTTGCTCTGAAACCCTCCCTCCTTCCTCTTCTTCTTAACAGCACTTCTTATCTGTACCGGTCCTTTGACCCTGAATCATATGCTACTTTATACGGTTCATTGCATTTGCAAGCCTATTTGTCTGATCTTAGCTAGATTAAAAAGACTTTGAGGGCAGAGGCTGTTTGTTTCTGTGCTTATATTATCTAGTGGCTGTATAGGGGGAAAAATGACATGTTGATGATCCCAACTAATCCTTTTGCTCCAGGATACATGGCTTCCTCAGGACATGCCATGCATATGTGAGGTCTATTTTAATTCATAACATCCTAGATATGGCTCCAGAGTCAGATAAACCTAAATTTGAATCTTTGATCCACCACTTATTAAATGGGATTTTGGGGTACATTTCTTAATTTCTGTAAGCATCCATGTACTCATCTGGAAATAAAGGGAATAATAAAATTGTGAGGATGAAATTAGATAATGGCTAACAATCACCTGGCATGGTTCCTGGCCAATAATTAGCACAAAATAGTGGCAATTATTATTACTATGGGTGTTGAAGCATGGTGGACCCTCAAGTGGCTCTGGTCAGTCAGGGAGGAGGATTGCTTAGAGAGTGCACAGAGTGCTGGACTCTATCAGCCAGTCATCAAAATCGCAGGGCCAAACACAATGCAGTGAGCTCACACTTAATGTAGGGCAGTGTCAGGAGAGAGGCAAAGTATGAATGAGAATCATGCCAACAAGAGTCCCTAATGGTAATAATACTAGAAATTAGGCATCTGGCAAGTACTGTTTCGAGGTGGTCTTTTCAGTTTGGTTGAAGACATTGAACAGCATCTAAGATTTCTCAAAACAGAACCAGTTTTTCTGAAAGGGAGGCTAGGGAATGGGTAGGCAGGGTTTTAGGTGCTTTGTTGAGTAGATGAGAGTTTGTTTTGTTTCATGTTAATGCTTTTTCTTCCAGCAACTGCCCAAAGCCCCTCTTCCTCATGTTGGGGCTCAGAAGCTGATACCCCAATACATGGCGCTTTGACATGTTGAGTTGAAGGAAAAGCCTCAGGTCTCTTTGACCTTCCCCTCCACTCCCGATCTTCTGTCTTCCCCAAAGCACAGGGTGAAATTGTTCTCTGAAGTTCCTTGATCTGCCTAAAGTCTGGAACTGCCAAAGAATAAAACAATTACCTCTGTTCCCTTCCCTGAGTTTGTATTAATTGAAATCACTTTTAGGGAAGAAAGATTGAAGTCTGTTAACACGCCTGGACAGACTTTTGTCATAAACCATTGTCTTCTGCTTCAGTCCCATTCAGTATTGTATAGAACCATTTACCAGCCATTGTCTGCTCTATGGGCCCAACAGACTTTGTCCCAGGCCATTGTATATTTTTCAAGCCCATTGAATTCCCCTAAAAATAATTTACTACTCCCCCCATAAAATCATCCATATTTCCTCATCTCACATTATCCTAAGAAGAAGGGTAGATAACCACTTGTACCCCACTGGGTGTTGGGGTGATCACTCTGTGATTTCTCCCATGCATGTTAATAAGAATTTATATGTCTTTTCTAGTATTAATCTGCCTTTTGTTGATTTTTTTGCAAACCTTTGGAGGGAAAGAGGGAAGTTTTCCCTTGACCCCTATACTTTTCTTCTTGTTTGTAGAGTCACTGACTCATTGTTACCATTTTCTTATCTCCATTCTCTTACCAACCCAATGCAATAGAGCTTCTCCTACAGGTCCTCTGAAATCACTCCAACCAAGGACATTAGTGTTTTTCTTGTTTCTGACTCTATGGATTCATTGTCATCTTGTCTCTCAACAGCATCCAAATCTATAGACCACTCTGTTATTCCTGAGTTTTTCTCTGCTTTTGTCTGCTGTCAGATCAAACATAATCACTTGGTATTCTTTTTTGGCTTCTCCTACTCACTTTCCCCACCAGGTTCCTCTTTCTCCTGTCAATTAATTGTTAATATTCCTCACAATTCCCTCTTTGTCTCTGTTATAACTCTACATCCTCTCCTTTAGTGATGTCTCTGGCCCTACCAAGTAGTAAGCACTCAGCCGGGCATGGTGGTTCACACCTGTAATCCCAGCACTTTGGGAGGTTGAGGTGGGCAGATCACTTGAGGTCAGGAGTTTGAGACCAGCCTGGCCAACATGGCAAAACCCCGTCTCTACTAAAAATACAAAAATTATTTGGGCATGGCGGCACACACCTGTAATCCCATCTACTTGGGAGGCTGAGGCAGGAGAATTGCTTGAACCTGGGAGGTGGAGGTTGCAGTGAGCCAAGATGGCACCACTGTATTCCAGCCTGGGTGAAAGAGTGAGTGAGACTCTGACACACACACACACACACACACACACACACACACAGTAGTAAGCACTCAGGAGTTCGATAACCACCTTTATGTTGATGGCTTCTAAATCTCTGATATCAGTCCAGATCTTTTTCTTGACCTGAACTACAGGGCCAGCTAACTACTAGATTTCTCAAACACTACTAAGACAGAACTCTTCACCTCTCCCAGGTCTCCAAATTTATTCTTCCTCTCCTGTTCCTTCTCTCAGGGAATGACACCATTATCCATTCTGTTGTTATTCAAGTAAAATAGACTCACATCCTTCTTGACATTTCATTTTTTTATATCCAATTAATCATCAAATTTCTACTCAAGCTTCCTGACCCTGTTTTCCTCTTCTGGGTAGATAGGTCTTGTTTGATAATTCATCTGCAAATATATAGACTAGAGTGCTTACTTAAAAACCGCTCTCTTGTTTTTCTTTTCATCCACCTGTTACCACATAGCTTAATCAGTTCTGCCACATCCCTTTCAGTGTGGACTTAGAAAATATACCCCAAAAAAGCTTCAGTTTCAATTAGCAGGGCGTGATAGCATGCGCCTGTAATCCCAGCTACTCGGGAGGCTGAGGCATGAGAATTGCTTAAGCCCAGAGGTGGAGGTTGCAGTGAGCCAAGACTGGGCCACTGCACTGTAGCCTGGGCGACAGAGTGAGACTTTGTCAAAACAAAAATAAAAACAAAAACATGAAAAACAAATTTTAAAAAACCCAGTTTTTTGAAATTTTAGAATCAGAGATTCTAATTTTTTTCCTATGATAGGCCAAATATATTGTTTGTTAATAATAGTAAATATTGTCCACAATAAGCTGAGCATAATTTATAGAAATGAATGTGCATATGACTACCATCCTAATATACATGGAGCTTATGCCAGTACTATTTGCAGTAGTACTACTTGAAATAATGCTCACAATAAATTTTATGCTTATTAAATAGTAATTATACATAATATAGGAAGTCAAATAGTGCTACAAAACTTACAATAACAACACTCATTAACTTGATCCCCTTCCAAATCTGATTTTTTTACTTCTCCAAGGCAACCACTTTCAATTCTTTTAGTTACACTTTCAACACTTCTATTGTTGTCTCCTTATTTCTAAATTAAATGCTTATACTGTGACTTCTTGATTTTAAACTTTAGGTATTATTTATTGACTTCCTGTTTTGAGAGTTTTGCTTTCTTATACCACTCCTCCCCCTGCCTTTCCCCCCTGATTATTCCTCTCTCCATCTTCCTAATAGATTTACATATAATTTCTATTTACGTTTAGAATTTTCATTACCATAACTATGGCTAGAGCTGAGCCCTGTAGTGTACTACATATAATAACATTTTTGTTTTACTACAAATGCTTTTGCTTTTCCTGGAGTTAAAATGTTCTTATTTTAATGTGTTTTCTTACATTTCTTTTTACCTATTACTAAATCAGTCATATGCTTTGCACAAGCACTATAAAAATCTTCTCAGTATGGTCAGGTTTTTTCTTTTTTCTTGGCGAATTCCTCCTAGAAATCTCTATCTGACTACTCTAATCTTAACTGGTTACATTCTAAGCCTGCTCCACAGCTGTTGTTTTAGACACTTATATTCACTCTTTTTTGGAAATTCCCTTTACCGCTCTCCTTGGTTCTTTGTAACATTACTGGATTTCCTGAATACTATTTCTTAGATTCCATCTTATTTGTTAGAGCACATTCTCCAATAATTTCCTGAGAAAGGGGTTAGGGGAAATAATGTTTTGTAGAAACTTGCATGTCTGAAACTATGTATTATATTGTCACATTTGATTAGCTGTTTTGCCAGACATTGAGTTTTAAATAAATTTTTTTTCTGAAAATTTAAGCCACTTTTCCATTATTTTCTATTTTCAGAGTTGATACTGAGAAGTCTATTAATGCGTGGATTTCTAGTTTCTGTGTATAATTTATTTTTTTCTCTCTGAAGCTTTCAGGATCTTTCTCCTTGATACTCTAAAGTTTTGCAATGATGTAATATGGCTTGGGTCTTTCTAAATTATTTTTCTGGGCCCTACTTGGATCATTTAAATGTGGAAACTCACATCCTTCATTTTGAACTATATTCTTCTATTATTTATTCCAGAATTGTTTCTCCTTTTTTTTTCTTCTCTTGATCCTTTCATTCTATTTTCTGGGTGATTTCCTCATTTTATTGTACAACTTGTCTATTAAATTTTTGCATTTGCTTCTATATTTTTAATTTCAAAGAACTTTTTCTTATTCATTCATTAATTCATTCAACAATATTTATTGAATAATTATGATATGCCAGGGACTAAGATAGATGCTGGAGATAGACACAAACCCCTGCCCTTCAGTATCTTATCTTCTAATGGTTGAAGGCAGATTTGGGATTGCAAGTACCAAAATGTGGGTGATATCAATTTTTTGTTTTTTGTTTTTTTTTGAGACAGAGTCTTGTTGTTGGCTGGGGCTGGAGTGCAATGGCAGGATCTCCGTTCATTGCAACCTCTGCCTCCTGGGTTCCAGGAATTCTCCTGCCTCAGCCTCCCGAGTAGCTAAGATTACAGGCATACGCCACCATGCCCAGCTAATTTTTGTATTTTTAGTAGAGACTGGGTTTCACCCAGTCAGGCTGGTCTGGAACTCCTGACCTCAGCTAATCCACCTGCCTCAGCCTCCCAAAGTGCTGGGATTACAAGAGTGAGCCACCATACCCAGCTGATATTACATTTTAAAAAGGATAGTCTGGGTAGGCCTCATTGAGAATGTTTGATGATGCTTGACTGCTCATCATATTTATAAATGAGGTATGAAAAAGTAATTGGAAGCACTTTGTAAATGTGTGCATGTAGGGGATGGATTGTTTTGTGAACCATTGGGCCTTACCATAGATTAATTGAGCATTTAACCACTTCTTTGGGCCCTTTGCCTTGAACTGACTGCTTTCTCCAGGAGAAGCTTTATTCTCCTGTCTGAAACATATGTGCCAGACTGCCAGCATTCTGAAGCCAAGTCACTATGTAGATCATCTCTCTTTTTATTTGAGACAAGGTCTGGCTCTGTCGCCCAGGCTGGAGTGTAGTGGCATGATCTCAGCTCACTGCAACCTCTGCCTCCCAGGCCAATGCCATCCTCCCACCTCAGATTCCCAAGTAGCTAGGGCTCCAGGCACGCACCATCATGCCCAGCTAATTTTTATATTTTTTGCAGAGACAGGATTTCACCATGTTTTCCAGGCTGGTCTCAAACTCGTGAGCTCAAGTGATCCACCTGCCTCAGCCTCCCAAAGTGCTGGGATTACAGGCCTGAGCCACCATGCCCAGTCAATATGTAGATCACCTCTTATTTATGCTGTTTCTTGCAGGGACTCTACTTGAACCCTCAGTTGTGATTACTGTCCCTGAGGCAAGAGCCTCTTCAGCTTTATTTCTCCTGAGATTGAATCCCCAGTTTTATTCCAGAATAGTGAAGAGGCAGCTATTTGACAGTCTGGGCTTGGGAAGAAGACACAGATGTATAACTGATTTTTATACATATACTGACATTTGAACAGTCTTCTTTTTGTCAGTTCTGACCCACACCCATTTTGAGAATTATAGTTTCATGGTGGCTCTGCTGTCTGAACTCTCCAGGGTTCTGAACCATGAGAGGCATTACTTCCCTCTGACAACCACCATTTCCCCCAAAGCTGATAGTAGGCTTTTAGCTTTCTCTTTTCTGTTAGCTACTGCTCATCTACCCACACTTCATCTTACAAAATTTTATCAACATCTGTCACCTACTAGTATCTCTGAGCTCATGTCTTTTGTTTTCCTGGGTGTATACCAATTTCCTTTGCTTTTATTTTAGTGGAGTTTTGGAGGAAGACAAGATAAACCTGCCCTATTTAATAAGAAGTCCAAAATAAAAGACTTAATCCAAATTACTTGAAAACTTTTCTGAATATATGAAATAAAATTTTCATTCTTGCAATGAGAATAGTCTTTCATTCTCTATGAATTCTCCAAATAATTTAGTGATTAAGAAAACAGATCTATTTTCTTAATATTTCATAAGCCTTTTGGTTACATACTAAATGTATTAATATTCTTATAGGGTAATCATATTTGAGTTGGTTCATTAAACTTTATTTTAACATTATGAGTAATTTGTTTTTTTCTTATTAGAAAGTCTTTTGAATTGTAAGGCATAAGGAATTTTTAGTTGTGACTCCTAGGTCTAACATTTAAAAAAATTCAAAACACACTGTCTTAGCAATGTTATTAGAATTAATCAAACACTAAAATTTTGTAAGCCTGACTCCATAGACCATAAAATATTGGAAAGATCACTTGCTATGAAGTCAATAAACTTGGAATTTAATCTCAACTATACCACTGGCTACATGACTTTAAATGAAATGAACACTTTTGACCTCAAGTTCTTAATCTTTAAAATGGGGCTTAAACTAGTTGGCCTAATATTAATATTGAATGATTATTTGATAGTTACATAGAAATAGATTGGATGTAGAAATAGATAGAGATATGAATTGCATGGCGTTTGCTCACTAGAATGTGGAAAACTGTAAAGGATGCATGAATATCAAGCAAAGAGAAATAAGTCACATAGGTTGCCTGCCATTCTTTAATGCTTATTTTCTTTCAATTTTTTCTTTTTAATAATCTTACTAAAGTGAAGCTGGGGCTGTTAGTGGTGGCAAATCCATATGGGTCTGCAGCAACCTTACTTCTTGCCTCCTTAGAAGAAAGAATTCAACTGAGGGGCATTAGGCAGAGGGAGAAACTGAGGAAAGTTTTAGAGCAGGAGTGAAAGTTTATTTAAAAGCTTTAGAGAAGTAACGAAATTCCTTTCATTACTTCTCAAGCCGGCAACTTGAGAGATCAAGTGCACTGTTTGCCCTTTGACTTGGGGTTTTGTATGTTGGCATGCTTCCAAGGGGTTGCATCCCTTCTCCCCGATTTTTCCCTTGGGATGGGCAGTCTACATGAGCAGTGCCCTGTCAGCAATTGGGAGGGAAGCATGCAGTGTATGTACTGGTGTTGTGCACATGCTCACTTGAGGCATTCTTCCTTTACCAGTCTAATGTTCCTAGGAGGTCATCTACCAGTTAAACTTACCATTTTTGCCTTTTAGTGTACATGCTTGAGCCCACTTGCCCAACTCCTGAGATCTTATTGGGAAGCTGCTGATCACGAGTTTCATACTTTTTCTATCTATTGGGAGACTGCCTTTCCTTGGTGCCAGTTGTGGCCAATTATTATTTTAGAGAGGCAGTTTAGCCACCACCAGGCCATCACATCCTAGTTGCCTGACATTCCTGGTGACTGGGGGGACCCTCACCTGCTCTGGTTATGTCTGCCTGACTAACTACTGTAACAGGGCCAGGTCATTTTCTTGCTTAAACATCTTACTGTAGTCCATAGGATAAAGATCATCACTTCTACTCATGATGTATGCACAGCCATTGCCAGTGGTTTCAAAAGGCTTGCACATCACGAAGGCTCAATAAATGTTATTGATTTGAACTGAACAGTAAATAGATCAAGATGGTATAACTGCCCTTTAGTGCTCATAGCCAATGTTCTAAAACATTCTCCTGGTCTATTTTTTTTGTCTGGCTGCAGTATTGCTATGATTTCTAAAAAAACCCATAGTTTTCTGGCTCAGGAAGATACTTTACTGGTGGGTCAGGTTATAGAGATCACTGAGAATGAAGATTTTAGTAGTAAAATGATGTAAATAATCTAAATACGAACCCTTCTACTGCTAAATCAATTAGAGTCTTTTCCCAATCCTTAGAGGGAAAAAAAGTTAATAGATTTGCTGAATTTTAACTATTTCTCTCCTTTATTTTTCATATCTTTTTGATATTTTCTTGATTACCAGGGTTCAAGCAAATGATTCTCAATTTGCTTGAATCATTGTTTTAGATTTATTGTTTAGAGTAATGGTTTTAGATTGTTTATTTCATGCTGCTTTCTGTGTGACTGCTCTAGGAACAAAGTCATAAGTAGAAGCCAGGGAGGCATGAAAGAAAAAGTCTTGTGGCACCCACACTGAGAAGATGCTAAGCAGAGATGTGAGGAAACAAAGCTGAGAATTGAGGGACAATCCAAGGGAAAGAAGTGGACTGGGAAATGGGTTCTCCTGGCCTGGAAAAGACACGTCACCACAGAAAAAAATCTGGCTCCAGAGAACAATTTATTTTAATATGCCTCATTTTGCTATTTCATTAATTCAGAAATAGTTGGCCTTTTTTTCTACTGTTACTATGGAGGCATAATAGGAAATGTAAACATACTGATACAAAATAAGAAATAACTTATTTATATGGCAGGAAGACTAGAAAAATCACAGCCATTTTCTTCTTCTTACTATAAGCTCTAATTTTCCATGATACTGCTCTATGTACAGGATCTTTATTTAAAAAAAACTGAAGTGATGATATTACATTGCCACATCAACATTTGAAATTAAATGATCAATGGGTGATATAAAAATGGCCAGCACATGGTACATTTTGTAATACTTTAAGTCACATTGTTGAGATCCTTGATAAAGATATGATTTGCTTTTAATCTGGCACCATCATTTATTTTGGGCAAAGCTAGAAAACAAGTAACATAATTTGCATAATGAAACCATTGAGAGAAAAATCACTGTAATTTGTCAGAGGTATCTGCACCATTTTGACTTACAGTTTAAATTCATTCAAGTTTATTTCTTTCCTTACCCCAACTAAACAATGCTTTTGATTTATTCTTGCCATTTAGTGTCATATAAAATAAAGTGTTCCACTAGGAGGAGAAATAATTTGTCAAGTAGAAACTATATTAAATGAAACATTCTCTCTGATATGTTTTTAATTTGTTTTATTCCCATTTTGCTATTGCAATTTTCCCACCTGCCAATGGAGATAAGGGGCTGTTTCATTCTTTCTCTTTTGGCTCGCGAAGGCCACACGCTTGTTTTGTTAAGGAGAGTCCACCTATCACCAGGAGGGACAGAAGTCAGCTCAGGAAAGGAGACCCTGTCGGGGGACTCAGCCATGAGGTATGGCCAGCCATGAGTCCAAAGACAAGTATTCCTGAGCACCTGACCGCTATTTATCAAACATTGTTCTAGGGGATGTGGGGAATTGTAAGAGAAGCTCAAGACAGTGTTCTTGTCTGGGCTGATGAAACCTTATCCTAATTCAGGCTACAGTGAATACTTTATGTGCCTTCTGAGTGTTCCTATCCTTTCCTTGTTATATGGCAGGAGTTTTTGATATAGGGTACATGGACCCACAGGAGGCCCTTGGATAGAACACAAGTGGTAAAATTCCATCTTTTAAATAATTAACTACTAACTGAAATTTAGCCATTTCTTCAATTATATATGTTGGCACAAACCACAGTAGTATTAAGAGTGTCTCTGACCTTGTCAGCAGTAGAAAACACTGATATTTTTATATAATATCACAGTTGTTGGCAGATATCTTGAAACATCATTTGTGCTTTATCACTATTTTTGAAAATTATAGTAGTTATTAGACCTGCAGCTAGAGTTTGTTACTTAATGCATTCATATAGAAAGACATCATTAAATCACATTTTTCTGGATACTTTTATAATTGTACTTCAATGCAACTGGTGTCTTTTGTAATCTTACGTATTTTCTTTCATACATTCAAACACTCATCGGAGGAGTGGCCCACAGACCTTAACAGTTGGCCAAAGGTGTCAGCAATACAACAAAGGTATCGAATCCTTATCTATGATGATCAGATTAGGTAATTTCTTTATTCACTTATACTTCTAATAGAAAAAGAAGAGAAAAAATGAAAAAAAGTAAAATTAGGGGTTTAATTTCAAATGTTTGGTGGGGTGGAGTTGTTGAAGTGGTTAACAGCATTGAGGCTTCTGAGTTAGTAGAGGCTTAAAATTTTTCCTTTATATATTCATTATTTCTGGTAATTGAGTTATTCAGCATCTGACCTTTACCGTCTTGGTAATATTTCTGTCTGTTGTTTCTTGCTAACCTTTTCTCGAATCTGTCAGCTTGTGACCTTGGAATGTTACTTAACACCCCCTGCCTTACTTTTCATCATTTTCTGGTTGGAGCTAATAATGCTTCATTTGATGTTGTATTTTTGTGTGTGAGATCTTTTGTTTGTAAGATCTTAAAAGATATTGACAGTATTTAATTGAATAAGAATACATTTGTAGGCATTTGAAACTCTAATGCCTTATACAAATATATCAATGCAATGATTTATTATTTCAGCTGTTATGCCATAGCATGTTGGGTTGCTGACAATTTTTTATTTTTTTTTGTGACGAAGTTTTGCTCTTGTTGCCCAGGCTGGAGTGCAGTGGCGTGATCTTGGCTTACTGCAACCTCTGCCTCCTGGGTTCAAGTGATTCTCCCGCCTCAGCCTCCCGAATAGCCGGGATTATAGGTGCCTGCCACCATGCCCAGCTAATTTTTGTATTAATTTTTATTATTAATTTTATATTTCACCATGTTGGCCAGGCTGGTCTGGAACTCCTGACCTCAGGTGATCCACCCGCCTTGGCTTCCCAAAGTGACGATATTACAGGCATGAGCCACCACACCTGGCTGACAAATTTGTATGTATGTATGTGTTTATTATTTTTGAGATAGGATCTTGCTCTATCACCCAGGCTGAAGTGCAGTGATGTGATCATGGCCCACTGCAGCCTTGACCTCCTGGGCTCAAATCTTCCTTCTGCTTCAGCCTCCTGAGTAACTTGGAAAATTGGCATGTGCCACTGTGCCTGACTAATTTACTTTTTGTAGAGACAGGGTCTCACTATGTTGCCCAGGTTGGTCTCAAACTCCTAGCCTCAAGCAACCCTCCTGCCTCAGCCTCCCAAAGTCTTGAGATTACAGGTGTGACCCATCACATCCAGGCAACAATTTTTAAAAAGAAACTCTAATCCCTCAACTATATCATTGTTGGGTAAGGAATAAAACATAAATAACGTCAAAAGGGGGCACCTTATGATTATTTCTCATGGGAACATGGTGCTTGGAAATGTTATACCTCTCAATTTTCTAGGATATGATGTGCTGTCATCAATTTTTTCTTAAACATGCCTCTGACATGGTTAATAGCACAGTGCATTTCCCGAGAGTTAGGGTGGATGGTGGAGTGAAGGATCTTGTTAACATCATTTGGTGTACCCATAGTGATGCTCCCTTGACCATAGTTTCTTCTCAGTAGTTGAAGGAATTGCAATCATTTCCCCTTGCAGAGCTGGGAACATATGCTGGTAGTGTTAAGGAACATTTTGGTCCACGCATCATCTTCATTTTTGCAGACAGCATATTTTTAATATAACCAAGAGTCCAAAATATTTCAACAAGTAATAAATGTAAACTTTTCTAACACCTTTTATTACATACTGTGGCCAAAATACATTGAAGAAGTAGAGTACAAATTTTGAAAAGATGGCTGTAATGTGACACCTCTCCTGTCATTTAAATCAACATTGCAGCTAATATATATTAACTTTAGGTTGATGGTGATTAACCCAGCACCCTCCATGTGCCAAGTGTTCTATCCTGGCTTTTATTAGTTACTGCTTACCAACATCCATTGGTGGTGCTACTGTTCCCATCTTGATTTGTTTTGAGAACCTTGAATATGAGAAACAGACTCTCCAACCTGCTTTCTCTTACAAAATCAGCAGGCTTGGGGAGCAATATTTAAAGAACACAAAAACTTTGATGCAGACAGTAAATATTTCCTTCTCTCCAAGAAATTTCATAGCCAGCATCCTTATTTCTTTGTTAGCATCAACTGTGGCATTAATGTAGCATCCCCAGCCTCATGTCAGTGTTTGGAGCTCAGTTGAACAACAGAGTAGGTGGAATGGGCTGTGATTTTTGTGTATCAATAAGCTCCTAGGCCCCACCCTTGCTTAGTCAAAATCCTATAATTAGTAACTGATATGGTTTGGCTGTGTCCCCACCCAAATCTCATCTTGAATTGTAGCTTTCTTATTCCGTACGTGTTGTGGGAGGGACCTGGTGGGAGGTAATTGAACCATGGGGGTGGGTTTTTCCCATGTTGTTCTCCTTGATAGTGAATAAGTCTCATGAGATCTGATGGTTTTATAAAGGGTAGTTTCCCTGCACACATTCTCTTGCCTGCCACCACCTAAGATGTGCGTTTGTTGCTCCTTCGTTTTCTGCCATGATTGTGAGGCCTCCCCAGCCATGTAGAACTGTGAGTCCATTAAGCCTCTTTTTCTTTATAAATTACTCAGTCTTGGGTATTTCTTCATAACAGTATGAAAATGGACTAAAATAGTAACCATCTCTGGTGACGCCTTTATTACAGACTTTGCAATTATAAGCTATTCCTTAAGCCACAGAAAGAAATGAAGAAAGGAAGAGGGGAAGACAGAAAGAAAACAATTATCACTTGGTTTAGTGACCACGTGTGTTGAGGACAGGTAAATGTTTTTATTGTAAAGCCATCTAAGACCCAGGCATTGGGAATAGGGCATGGTTGATAATAATGAACACTAGGGAGGCAGCTGACAACTTTGGCATTTAGAGGCTCATAGAAAGAAGAAAGCTCAAAATCATGTGTTAGCTTAAAAGAGTTGGGTTTTAGCCTCCCACTGATTCTGTGCAATTTAGTGGCAAGATTTGAAAACAACACCAACAACACTGCTATCGTTGACATTCATGGAACAATAAAAAGTAAACACCCAGAAGGTAACAAGCCTGGGAGATATTAACTGAGGGATCCCATGGTTTCTCACTTTTCCATTCTTCCATGAAGTCACTGTTTCACATAGCTTGGAGTCTGTGAACCATGCCAATATATGTGTCTTTTTAACATGGTTCATTTTTTAAGTACATCATTGGTTTGGAGAGATGAGAATGAGAAGATGAGTTAACTTTTATTGTGAGGCACCCGTATGGTTTAGACTTTCACTGCAACTTTGTTACAGGTGAGCGATATGCCCTTCATTTCACAGACTCTGTGGGGTGTCCGTCAGCACATGAGTAAAGATCTTCCTTTGGAGAGTAACCACTTTCTGACATTAACTGTGTCTTGATGGAGAACACAGCATATGAGTTATGAGTTTTGGCCTGCGAGTTGTGAAAGATGACTCGGAAAATATAGCCTTGGAGAACTAACTGAGAAAACTCCTCTGGCAGCACTAAGCCATAAACAGACTCAGCTCATTTCTAATTTTGGCTCCTCCTCAGATGTCCAGGATGACACAAGCCAGTCGTCAAGCCCATTTCTAATTGCTCCTGTTGCAATGTGTTGACATCTCTTGTCTTCTTTGTGAAAACGTGTGGGATCATTTAGATGAGAGTAGAGATAGGAAAGGAAAAGGACTAGTTTGAGGCAACCTCTATGATAATGACCAGAAAGGGGAGCAAACTGAATGGAGTGGAGCAGGAAGGTAGTTGAGAAAGGGTATTAGTAGAAGGAAAGAATTTGGTGAAACTTGACAATATTTCTGAAGAGCTCTAGTAGTAAACGCTTGATGAATATAGGAAAAAAAGACCATGGTAGAAAATCCCCACAATGCAATAGAGATGGTAAAAAAAGGGAACAGAGCAGAAAACATGAAGTGTTTAAGATTAAGCTAACTAATAGTTCTTTGTCAATGCTGATACTCATGTTGTTCTCCCACTATTTGCACATCTTTCTAGGAATAGAAAAAAGAAGGTACATGTCTAAGAAGGATTTAAAAATGTCAAGGAAAGAACAATGAGTTGAGAAAGAATAAAGTCAGAGATGAGCATCAGGACTTAAAAAATTTTTTTTCCTGACAACAACGTTATTCATAAAATGGAAAATGCCATCTTAAATGCTATGTTACAGAAATAATGATTGTGGGATTTATATATATAGACCCACAGGCTATTAGAGCTGGAAAGAGCACTAAAAATCATTTAGTCTACTTCTTATTTTAGAGACAGGACAAAAGGCTTGGATTGTTATTCTCAGGGTCACAAAAGCAATTAACAGCCACTCAGGAACTTAAGTATAGGTATTCTGGTTCTTAGTCTAGGACTAAGAACCACAGCAATTTCTTTCCTTTCTCATAAATGCGATGATTAAAAATAAAGGTCATGTAGTTTATTGACTTGCTTGGGGGAAATCAACACATTAGAAGCAAACACATGACTAGAACAAGAGTCTCTTGATTTTTGGTTCAGAGCATAAATTTGCTTGACATGAAACTATCAATGGTTTCATAGATTGAGTTTCCTGAAATGACATAAAGATTAATGAGCAGGAATCTTATTAGGTAATTCTCTTGGAAACAGTACTTATAGAATGGAAGAGGAAGGAGCAGAATTGGGAAGAGGGGAAAAGTGGTCTGTGATGCAGTCTAATCAAAGTCATAGGTAATCCCAGAGGAAAGTCTGAGACTGGATGGCTCTTGGGGATTGTCATGAGTTGGGGCAAAGGGGTCAGTCTTTCATAACCCTGAGATCAGTCTTTATTTGCTGCACCCAGGGAGAAGCCATGACCTTGAGCAAGGATGCGCTTTTCAGCCAGGACACTTAACAAAGAGGGCTGACAGCTGTCAGCACTTCCAGAAGCTGGTAAAATAAGACCTTCATTCTTAAAGGGACATCTTGGCAGAATACCAATGACTATTCCAGTCCACTGCTTATACCGCTCAGATACACATCTTCATATACATACTGAAAATCAATCTTCTAGGATCTTAGTAGGTTTCTTTTGCTGGCAGAATGTTGTAAGATTAAGGTTGATAGGATAAACTGGTACCCTTGCAGAAACAGCTAGTTGCAAGATCTCAAATGATATTTATCATCTCCCTTCTTCACTATCCACTTTAGATTTTCCTCATCATCTGCTGGTCTTGGTGGCTTCCCAGTGGCATGGTGGTGACCATCCTGAGCTCCTGGCCACCCTGTCCTCTTCAAGCCATAGCTGCACTTGTCCATTTATCATCAAACGTAGGCAAATAGACCACATGGGTGCCAAACATATTTCTTCCTGCCCCCCATTGTATATAAGAACACTACTTTCTTTCAGGGTTAATTGCTACCACCAAGATGGTGACTCTTTTTATTTTAAGCTGGTCACTTGCTATGAGGAACCTGAAATGCCCAAGTGTCAGCCAAAGCTTATATTACAACTAGAATTTTCCTGTGTTTCTTGGTGGAAGCATTTCCTCTTTGGATTGAACTTCAACCCATGCAGCTCCAAGAGTTGCAGGTATGAGAAGCACAAATTTCCCAAGTGTGTCACTGTGAGTGGTGATAAGTGGGACCACTCTCGCTTCCATATATCAGTTCCTGGATCCATGTATTCAAGCACCTGGGATACAATACCATATAAAGATCATTGATTTAGGGTGTACAGTGTATTTGGGAGGTTAGAGCCCCACATTGACAATGTCATCTTCAAGCTGGCACTTCAGCTGTGCCTTCAACGGGCCATTCCGTTGCTCCCTCAGACCAGCAAATTTTGGTTTGTGTGGTATGTGGATACAAATCAGTGATCCAGTGGTCAGCCTCCAGGTACCCACTCTTCAACCTCCTTTCTTTAATGTGAATCTCTTGATCTGATGCTGTATCATGTAGGATCCCACACTGGTGAATCAAACCTCTGTAAGTCTTCAAGTAGTGGTGATGGCTGAAGTGCTATGGGCAGAAAAGCCAAACCCATACCTAGAACATGTGTCTATTCCTATAAAAATGAATTACTGCCTCTTCCAGGTTGAAAAGTCCAATCACCAAGGGACTGTTTGGTCTCCTATAGAGATGGTGCCATTCCAGAGAATTTGTATTGGTCTCCGTTTCTAGCAGATTGCATATTTGATTGGACCAGTCACTTATCAGCCTCAGTAAGTGGAGGGCTATCCTGCTGATCCTATGCAAAACTTCTAACCCTGAAAATATAGCCATTTTATTTATATGAGTGTTGTGCTAGCACTAGGGAGTCTAATGAGAAAGACTTGCTGATGTGAACTGGCCGGCTCATATTGTCTAGCTTGTTATTTCGTGCCTCTTCCATGGTAGGTGCTTTCTGGTAGATATTAACATTTGATACAAAAATCTTTATATTTCACTCCTATTCCTATAGGTCCATGCAAATCCCTCTACCTCAGACCGTATTTTTCTGTCCTTTCAATTTTATTTTTTCTTACCCCTTAACCTCCCAGTCAAGCCATTTGCCATTGCTCATGAACCCATGCACATTCTAACTACAGGACACTTCCTTTTCTATGTAAAGAGCTCACCACATGCACTGCCACTTGTCACTGTTGTTAAGGGCCACCTCAATGTCAGGCTGTGATATAGCTTTCATCCATTTCCTGCTTGCACACACATAACAAGCCAACCCATCTCTAAACCAAATTTTTTTTTTGCTTTTGAAATTGATACATAATAATTATATGTGTATATGGGGCACATGTGATATTTTCATACATGCATGCAATGTGTAATGACCAAATCAGGATATCCATCACCTTAAACATTTATCATTTTTTTGTATTGGAAACATTCCAAATTTTCTCTTCTAACTATTCTCAAATATACAATAAATTATCGTTAAGTATAGTTATCCTACTGTGCTATCGAACACTAGAACCTGTCCTTCTAAATGTATTTTTTGTACCCATTCATCAACCACTTTTCACGTCCTCTTTCCCAATTTTTTCCAGCTTCTGGCCTATCATTATGCTCTCTAGCTTCATGAGATCAGCATTTTTAACTCCCACATATGTGTGAGAACATTTGATATTTGCCTTTCTGTGCCTGGGTTATTTTATTTAACATAATGTCCTCCAGGTCAATCCATGTTTCTGCAAATGACAGAATTTTATTCTTTTTATGGCTGAACAATACTCCATTGTATATATTCCATTTTTTTACTGAGCATATTATTATAAATCTTCTTTATTTTAAATTTAGCACAGTGTGCTTTAAAATTATATCCAAGTAAAACCATATATTCAGCTCTTTGTTGTTTCTATACAGAAGTGTAAATACAACATTACTTTTTGTCACTAAGTTGCCTTAATAAGTTTTACAGGAAGAAAAACATTGAATGAGAAAAGATGGCTTAAATTATATGTGGCAGGCCTGTGAAACCATGCAATGGATACGGTATGTGTGTGTGTCTATATATATACATATATATATATATATTGATATTATTGATCTTGAGCATCTTTTCATATACCTGTTGCACATTTGTCTGTCTCCACATCCTCATCACCATCTGTTATTTTTTGTCTTTTTGCTAATAGTCATTTTAACTGTAGTGAGATATCTAATTGTGTTTTGATTTGCATTTCCCTGGTGACTATTGAACTTGAGCATCTTTTCATATACCTGTTGGGCATTTGTATGTCTTCTATTGAGAATGTCTATTCAGATCCTTTGCCCACTTTTTAGTCAAATTATTACTATTTGTTGTTGAGTTGTTTGAGTTCCTTGTATATTCTATCAAGCTGTTGCATCAAGCTATGCAGAAGCTTTTCAGCTTGATGAAATCCCATTTGTCTATTTTTGCTTTTGTTGCCTGTGCTTTTGAGGCTTTACTCAAAAAAACCCTTGCCAAAACCAATGTCCTGAAGCATGAAATTTGGATTTTTATCCTCTTCTGTTTGTTGGCTAGAAGGGATCCCCCTCTATTTTGGTAGGCATAAGATGATGGTCAAGAGCTACAGCATCAATAGTGGATGACTTCAGGACCTAAGCTACTTGCTCATGTTGTCTGTTTCTGTTAATGCTTAATCCTGAATGTGCTACTTTTATCTCAGGATGTTAAGGTCCTGGACCCACCCTGAGGTCTGATATTACCCAGCTCAAAATGAGCAGTTCAGGCTTCATGGTTACTTGGTGTCCATAATCAGACACTGCACTTCTACCGGGACCCAGTAGCAAACCAGGACCTGTTTTTCAAAAGATGTATCTGCTGTAGATGGCACAGCTTTACTCTACAACCCTAGGCATCTGCATTTTGATTCTCCCATTGGGCTTTCAATAAACACCACATGGCACCTTTTCCCACCATAGATTAATGCTATGTCAAACTGGTAGTTTATATCACTCAAGGGAAGGGTCACTGGCACCACAGTCTGAATTTCTATAGATTCTTTTAATGCTTTGGTCATTACTTAAAGTTAGCAGTCTTTCATGCTACCTGACGTATGATTTGGTGCTGTATTCCTGGCAATGGAATATGCTGCCTCCAGAACATGGGAACGCCTACTAGGCAAGGTGCCTCCTTATTCATGATAGAAAGTGCAAATTGCAATAATTTGTATTTTCTTTGGAAGGGATATCCCAAAATACTCAAAACCATGGGACTTCTAAAAATATTACTAATATGTCAGGCCCTGAATCTCTGTAGAGTTTATCTCTTATCCTCTAGTGTGTATATGTTTTACCTAGGCCTACAATGTACTTGTCACTTTTTTTTTCTAGTTGGTTCAATTGCCATGACATCCTAGATATAGTGGACTAATGAAGTTTTCTGTGATATCCTAGTCATCAAAATCTGTTAGACTATATAGCAACAGAACAGAAGAGTTACCATAGCCCTTGGACAAGATTGCAAATGTATACTATTGTCCATTTCAAGTGAATGAGAGTTCTTTCTGATTGCTTTTGGTGTGGTTAGAAAATAATGTATTTGAAGGATGAATGGTCACATACAAGGTGCCTGAGGTTATTGTCATATATACTAGCAAAGATGCCATATTTGAGCTAGTATTGCTTGGTTGAGTTTGTGGTATCCATTGTTATTCTCCAGGATACATCTTTTTTTTTTTTTTTTTTTTTTTGGTGGGTGGGGGTGCGGGGGGTGAGTGGTTGAATTAATTGGAGATACAATGGGACTCACCCTCCTCCATCCATTAGGTCTTTCATTGAAGCCATTAAATTTCTGCCAAATTCCAGGAAGACCTGGAATATGACAGTTTATTAGAGAGTACCCTGGAAAAAATAGCCATGAAAGTGAAAAAAAGGAAGCAAGCTTGGACAGAAGAAAAAACTGGACTGAAATACAATCTCAGTGAGTACCATAACTGATCTCTAGAGAGCTCTTGGTGTGGATTGGCCCTTCAGAGCTGTCCTGAGCTAGGTGAGGAGACTGGCCTTGATAGTCTTGTATTGACCATTTCCTAGATGCGTGGTCAAGGCAGTTCTCTTCAACCAAGGCACTTCCAAAAGAGGTTGATAGCTGAGGACTCTGCTGGAAGCAGTTCCAGCAGCTGGGAGAAAAGGTCTTTCATTCTTAAAGATGAACCTGGACAGTGTGTCCACTACCAAATGAAATATGGGATCTCTTATATAATGTGATAGAAACCTCAAAATTGGAATCATATATTTTATTTTTTTTCAAAGTAGAGGCTTTCAGGAGCTTTTAGTATATTTGAAATGAAGGATAACAAAATAGTAGGTGGGGAAGAGAAAAAGAAATGGCCTGCCATACTCTAATTATAGAAGAGTACCTCTAACTATTAGCATATTGAACAGACACCGAACTCAGAGGAGAATGGTATTTGTAGACTGATAAATGAGTCTGGAATAAACTACTTCCCAGAAATTGCCTAAATGTAGCTCAGGCTAGCGTAAACTAGTCGCCCCAGGCTGGCTTCCTTGTTTCACTGAAAAACAAGTGGCACTTCATATTATGGAACTAATTGCAATTGGAGTGTATTCCAATATATTCTTGAGAGCCCCAGGTATACCTGTGAATTGGAATTCATCCATAATCAGTAATTATGCTCTTCTATTTAAATATTTGATCTTGGGCAAGATTTTATGCAATTAAAGGTATGAGTTTGGTGTATATTGTTATACTTAATGTCTTATTTTATTTAAAATATGAAAAAATGAATTTAATCAGAAATTTCAAAAATGATTCCTTATCTGAGAGGCCTTCTATGATGTCATTTAAATAGCAAATTCCTTGTTATTCTCTATCTCCTTACTCTTTTGTCTTTGCTTTTGTCACTAATATATGATATACAGTATATTTTTAATGGGATGACTATATCTCCCATCTCTGTTTGGAGTGTGTTTCATGACAGCACGGAATTTATCTACTTTGTTTATTGCAATGTTGCTAACCTCTAGAAGAGTGCCTGGTACATAGTAAGTGCTCAAAAGATGGTGCCTAAAAGGATGGACCAAGTGTTACACAAGTCATATTCTATTTGGTTAATACACTTCTCCACTTCTGAGAAACATATTATTGTTAAAGTTAAGGTAGATTAATTATGTTAAGAATAAATGGGCTGGGCATGGTGGCTCATGCCCTGTAATCCCAGCACTTTGGGAGGCCGAGGTGGGTGGATCACTTGAAATCAGGAGTTTGAGACCAGCCTGGCCAACATGGCAAAACCCCGTCTCTACTAAAAATACAAAAATTAGCTGGGCGTGGCGGTACACACCTATAGTCCCAGCTACTCGGGAGGCTAAGGCAGGAGAAGCACTCGAACCTGGGAAGTGGAGGTTGCAGTGAGCAGATGTTGCGCCACTGCACTCTAGCCTGGGTAATAGAGCGATGCTCCATCAAAAAAAAAAAAAAAAAAAAAAAAAAAAAAAAAGAATTAATGGATGCTTTTGGCAAATTCAGGACTGAAAATTGCTGTGACTTTTCCTCCATGACAGTTTCTGCAGTTTGGGTCATAAGAGTTAAATATGGTTAATACTTCATTAAATACTGTTTAACTTTAGCAACCTAAGATATTACATGTCATCAATTGTTCTGACTTTGTGGCATGTGATAGCTACTATGCTGCTGTGGCATTGATGATGTTGGCAGTGATGATAGCGATGATGATTATGATGATGATAATGGTAATGGTGGTGGTGGTGGTAATAGCAGGTTAATATTCACTGAGTGGTTTTTCACTAATTGTCATGCTGAATTTTGAATTCACTGACTTATGTAATGCTCACTAAGACATTATGAATACAGTTTACCATTTTAATGATAAGAAAACTGAGACATAGAGAATGTAATATCCAACCTGGCTGGTTGTGGAACCAGCATTTGAAGTGGGGTGAGACTTATACCAAAGCCTGCAGATCTTGACTATTCTGATATTCTGAGCAGTGGCAAGCAGAGAGAAGGGAGAGGGAAGTGATAAAATTTGAGGAAAATAAATCCCACACTCCCTTTCAACATTGTGAGTGGAGAATAGGAGGGAATGTTTGAGAGCAGTCCAGAAACATCATTTAAAAGCAGATGTTTAAAAGGGGCCTATAAGGCAGAAAGAAAAATGGCAACATCAGAGCATAATACGAAGATTCATGGGAAATGCGAGCAGAGGAGAAGGAGACCCAGCCTTCTGGGGAAGACAGTGTAGGATTAGAGAGGAGGCTGTATTTCAGCTGAGACTGAGGAGGGGAGGTAAGACCTACCAGAAAGAAGTACCACCAATGTAAACATATCATCAGAAGTATGTTGTATAATGTATCTAAGCAATGTAGTAAAAAAGCGTAGTGGTTAAACTTTACTCTCCTAGGATATTGCGGTATATTTTATATTTGCTATATATAGTACATAGTAGTATACAGAATATGTGTATATGTATATGTTACTACGTAATATACATATACTACTTTCCAAATAGTATACTGCAGTACACTGCAAAAAGTAATACAACTGATGGGCCTAAAACAAAACACATTTCTTTCAAGGGATTTGTCAGTCAAAAATAGTGAAACAATAGTAATGCTTCATTCCTCTCAACAACCCACAATCCTCATTTCTGTATATCCTTTACTTACACAGATTCACCAACTGTTTACATTTTCCACATTTGTTTTATCATACATGTATATATATAATTATTATTATAGCTAAATCACTAAAATGCTTGAGAGTAAGTTTCAGACTTAAAGACTTTACCACAAAATATCTCACTGTGCATTTTCTAAGAACAAGGACATTCTTTTATCTAGCCACCATATAACTATTAAACTCGTACAATTTAGCATTGATAAAAATTATCTTTGAACATACAATCCATATTCAGATTTTACCAATTATCCCAATAACATTCTTTATAACAATTTCTCCTAGTCCAGGATCCAAACCAGTATCACACATTGCATTGAATTCATATCACTTTAATCTTCTTTAATTTAGAAGATTTCCTCAGCCATTTTTGCTTTTATACATTAACATTTTGAAGTGTATAGGCCAGTTGTTTTGTAAAATGAAACTCAATTTGGATTTGCCTATTTCCTCATGTAAATTCAGGTAGGTAGTTTTGCTTAGGAACTATGTATGTGATTTATGTCCTCTGTGACATCAATGGTGTCACAGATATTGGTGATGTTAATTTTGATCACTAGATTAAGGTGTTATCTGTCAGGATTCTCCATTGTAAACATGCCATTTTCCCTTTAAAACCAAATAAACTGTGGGGTGCTACCACTGAAAGTATGTAAGTACCCCAAGAAAACTTCACTCAATGATTTCAGCACCCATTAATGATTCTTGTCTGAATCCATTATGACTATATGATTGAAAATTTTTGAATTTTTCATTCAATCCTTTCATATATTTTAGTTAGCATTTCTCTCATTGTTTTGTGAGCAATTTCTTACTTTTTGGCACAGTAAAATATTCCAGGTTCCACTTGTAATTTCTCTCTGCATCCGTGGAATCAGTTGTTTCCTTAAATAGCCCTGCTTCTTTTATTGGATAATAGTATCTTGAAACCAAGACTTGAGTGTTGGGGTGTGGCTTTTTGCTACTAGGGTGTTATTGCACATATAATGTTCCCTCCTCAGCCATGGGGCCTACATTCCAAGGTCTTCAGTAGATGCCTGAAACCACAGATAGTACTGAACCTGATGTAATAAGTTGGAACATGTTCCTGCTTATGTTTTTTTCTCCAACAAACTTAATGCCTTTTCCATCTTAATTATGCACTTATCATGCATGGTGCCCATTACTTTTGCAGTCTGAGGTGTGACAGCAAAACTGGCATGAATTTTTTTCCTTTTTCACAATTTCATAGGTAGAAGATTCATGTTTTACTGTAAATCTTGACAACCTCAGCATAAGATTTTTCCTTTCCTTATTAAGTTGAGAACTTACACATTTTCACTTAAAGGAAGCACTTAATGGCTTCTCTTTCGCAGATCCAAATTATCAGCATCACTACTATTGCATTTTGGGGCTATTGTTAAGTGAAATAAGAGTAACTTGAATAGAAGCATAGTGATAACGCAACAGCAGATCTGATAACTGAGATGGCTCATAAGTGACTCATGGGCAGAGAGTATACTGGGCAAAAGGAGGATTCATGACCTGAGTGGGATGGAGCAGGATGGTGTGAGATTTCATCATGCTACTTAGAGTGACATGCAGTTTAAAACTTATGAGTTGCGTATTTCTGGAATTTTGCACATATTATTCTTGTACTGCCATTGACTGTTGGTAACTAAAGCCACAAAAAGTGAAACTCCAGATAAGAGGAGAATTCTGTATATAGATGATATGATTTGGCCCTGTGTCCCCACCTAAATCTCACCTTGAATTGTAATAATCCACATGTGTCATGGGAGGGACCGGCTGGAAGGTAATTGAATCATGGGGGTGGGTTTTTCCCGTGCTGTTCTCTTGATAGTGAATAAGTCACATGAGATCAGATGGTTTTGTAACGGGGACTTCCCCTGAAATGCCCTCTTGCCTGCCGCCAAGTAAGATATCCTTTTGCTCTTCCTTCATCTTCTGCCATGATTGTAAAGCCTCCCCAGCCATGTGGAGCTGTGAGTCCATTAAACCTCTTTTCTTTATAAATTACCCAGTCTCAGGTATGTCTTTATTAGCAGCATGGGAACAGACTAATACAATACATTTGACTGCTGCTTAATGGGACATTTGTTATTGAACAACAAACAAGTGGACCTTTTAGGTACATCATTTTGGGAGTAGCCATCAGTTATACAAAGCTAAAATCTAGTTGAAATCATGGTTTTAAGAATCCTTATTGTAACTATGACAATAAAAGACTGCATCATCTTTTAAAATCTTCTTGAGATTAACAATCAAGTCTCATGATCGATTGGTTGGTAACACAGATTCTGTAACCATGGATTTTTGAGCTTGTGTTCTTTATCCTTTTGATTTGATAAGAATGCTGAAACTCTGGGAAGGCATCAAAGTTAACATTGCCATAACACTAGAAATATGTGAAGAAATATAGAAGTAACGAAGAAAATAAGTCAAACATGTGTTGTTAATCTTCTAGAACAAGCTTAAGTCTGGCTATAGTAATATATTTTCAAAACATTGTATTTTTGTATGTTTTGTCTACTAATGAAGGTGTTGGAGGCATTCAAAGGAATCATTAAATTCATTCTAAATCAGTAAGTCTATTCTAAAGTGTTTAAAGAGATTTAATTAATTAAGTTTATAATAAGTGTTAAAATATCAAAGAAAAATGTATTGGAAGTTTTACTGGCAAAAATTTAATAAATAGAGAATTCAAAAATACAGCAAAGAATGAGTGTTTTCCATGCACAAAAGCTCCCTGATATTAAAAAGCTGAGGGGTGGATGGATGGGCTTTGAGGTAGGATCTGGGCAGAGCATCACTGTATCCACTACAATTGTCATTTTATTTTACCTTCCCCTTGTAAGGTCAAATAAAATGTTAGAATATATAGATTCATAGACTATCAACTCTGAGAGGGACCTTAAATATCACATACTTTATTATGGAACACTTAGCACAGTTACAAAAATTCAAACACTCACTAAGAGTCACTTCATCAAGGTACCAAAACATAGGTTAAGCTACTTCACTATGTTTTAGATGCTCACACTGTATCTTTCTTCACGACTTCATAATAAAGATTAAGCATTGTGTTTTGGATAGTCCATGTTGTGCTGTAAGTGTGCTACTAAATTCCATACCAGATACTGCCTCTGAGAAGCCTCAGAAGAAGCAATGAATTATAAAGAATGCTAATGCGTAGTAACCAGGGGTTACGGGTGGGAACATCACAATCACTACCTAGGACAGCTGAAATTCCTAGAAGCAGGGAATTGAACCAGGGACCAAACAAGGTCCCTATCAGCTCTTTAGCTCTGGACTGAATTGAGAAAGTATTATTGTTTTTAACTGGTTCCCATTTGGCCTTATTAAGAGTTTAATTGTGCTTTTACTCTAACCTTTTATCCTCTTGACATTTCTTTCCTTAATTTTATAGGTTTTTTTGTCTCCCTTCATTATAATTTTCTTCTTATATTATACTATATTTCCTTCTGGAAAAAGAAGTCTGTGTCTGCCACTTTGTTAGAAGGACCAGCAGAAAAATATTCTTAAGAATAGAAATTGCCTTTATTAGCTGAGTTGATGAAAGAATTATATGAGGCAATTATTTCCCACATCTCTGAGATCTTGGCCATGAATTTTAACAATAATGCTTGCAAGTGTATTTTCCTTTATATTGTATTTAACTTGAGAGGAAAGATACTTCTTTACCTCTTTGTTTCCCCAATAACTGGTATAGGTCCTGACACATGGTAAACTCTCAATAAATGTTTTTAAATGAATTAATAATTGGTAACATGTTATAATTGTTCATTCAAATATCTACGTCTTTACTAGACTGAATTTAAAGAATGGAATAAAATCTTATTAACCTTTGTACTACTACTAGTTCCTGCATTAACTGTTTATGTAGTAGGTACTCAATACATTGCAATGAATGAAGGAATGAAAAAAGAAATGAGATAGACTAGGAGGAACTCTGCATCTTTACTTTAGGGTTGTGGATGTAAAATTATTTTTCTTCCATTCCTGTCATTGATGTGGGCAATTCCACAGTATTCTTATGTACTGCCTGCTGCTAAAAGAGCCTCTTGATGAAATAAATCTAGAATTTAGTAAGAACTCAAGGTAATTTTTAGAAATGCAATTACTTCTTCACAGGGTGAGAGCACTGGCTACCTAAAGTGAAAGGAAATGATTACGGTAGGCAAAGAATACTGAAAGGAGAAAGCTTTGCTACTCTCTTAATGTTTCCCTGGGTCATCCCCAGGTACTATGGAAAGACATTGAGACAGTCTAGCCTAGTGTGTAAGTACTAAAATCAGAAAGAAAAGCATATGCAACAGCATTTCTATAGGACTAAAGAGGAAAGCAAGTGAAACAAGGCAAATGGACAAACGAAAAGCTTCAATAATTCATCAAAGAAACAATCAAAAATAGATTTAAGTGCTTACTGTGTCCTAGGAATTGTGATAGGTACTGTAGATATAGCAATAACTAGCAAATGTTTTCTCTATGCTAAAGAGTTTACTAGGTTGTAGGGGAGATTGATATTGAATGAATACCCTCATGAAAAATGATATGTTTACAGTTGAAAAAGTGATATGAAGGAAAAAAAATCTGGTTCCATGTTGCATATAACAATGGGGCTACCCTAATCTGAAAGGTCAGCAACAACATTCCTGAGGAGGCATCTTATAACACTAGAGGGACAAAAAAAGGCATTAGTAATACAGAGAGAGAAGGAAAGCTATTCTAGATACCACTGAGAGTTCATGAAAAGACCCCAAGACAGAACAAGCTTGAGGTTTCTTAGAACCAAAAGATGATTGTTATGGTTGGAGCTTAGAGAGAAAGGGAAAGAATGGAGCAAATTACAGTGGGAGAGGAAAACAAAAGCATCAGATAAATTATGTAATGCCTGAAGGCCAAGGAGCTAGGGTCTTATTTTAATAGGAAGATATTGACTAATTTAATAGAATTTATGGAGGTATATCACCCAATTTATATTTTTATAAATAATGAATGTGGAAAATGGCAAACTAGGAAGCTCCAGGCTCTCCAACTCCCTCAGAAATACCAAGTAAACAACAACATACCAATCAAGGTAGCTCTGTGAGAACTCTAGAAACCATTAAGGATCTGCAACAACTAACAAATGCATAACCAAGAAAAATCCACAGGCAAAATAGTAGAAATTTTGTGGTACTTTTTCAGATTTAACTCACTGTTTCCCTGATGCAGCAAGGAAGAAAAGCCAACCAATGACTGATTATTCTTTCGGGATAAAAAATAAAAAGAGTAAAGCTTATTTGCAACATTCTGGCTCATATAGGGGGCTGGCCAAGGGACTTGTTTCTATCTTGCCTGACTTGGAATATTGACAGAAATTATGGCAGAGTTTGGATGTCAAGTTGGGAGTTGCTGAAAACAATTTAGTCATGATGGCATGAGAGGGCTTCAGGATAACTGCAGACCCATTGGTGCCTGGGGCAAGAGATTACAGGAAGAGGAATACAGTAGAACATCTAAGGCCCTGAGAAGGAGCAGAGGTGAGACTCTTCTGGGAATCAAGATTTTAAAAGCAAGGGAATTGGATAAAAAGCACATGCACTGGCCCAGGAAAGATGAATTCCAGGAAAAGGCCTGAGGAAACCTTAAGCTTTTACACCGGGCCAGTTTGTGAAGGTCTTCCCCTGCATGGAGCCAGTTTCCAAAGACTATCTATGGTGGCTATTTTATTCAAATGCCAAATTTTCAACAGTGTATTATAAAGCATATAAAGAAACAGAGAAACATGGCCTCTTCAAATTAACAAAGCAAATATACCAAAACTGACCTGAAAGAAACAGGCTTCAGACTTACTTGACAAAGATTCAAAAGCAGCTGTCTTAAATATGCTCAATGAGATAAAAGAAGTACAAGGGCAACAAACTAAAGGAAGTCGGGAAAATAATATATGAAACAATGAGGATTTTAACAGATATAAATTATGAAAAAGAACCAAACATAAATTCTTGAACTGAAAAATACAATAACTGAATTTAAAAATTCACTAGAGGGCTTCAACAGCAGACTTGACTGGATAGAAAAAAGAATCAGCAAACATGAAGCTAGGTCATTTGAAAGTAAGAAGTCTGAGGACAAAAAAAAGGGAAGTATGAAGAAAAATGAACAGAGCCTAAGAGACTTACGGAATAACAGTAATTGGACCAATATACATATTACATGAGTCCTAGAAAGGGAAGAGAGAGAGAGAAAGGGGAAGAAAGTTTATTTGAAGAAATAATAGCTGAAAAAAATATCAAATTTGAGGAAAAACATGGAAATACTTTTCAAGAGGCTCAATACATTCTAGGATAAACCGAAAGAGACCCACACTAAGACACATTAAAATGAAACTGGAAGGTGAAAGACAAAGAATCTTGAAAGCAATAAGAGAAAAGCAATTTTTCATGTACACAGGATCCTAAATAAGATTATCAGAAGATTTCTCCCCAGAAATCTTGGAGGCTTCAAAGTAGTGGAGTGACATATTTAAAGTGCTGGAAAAAAAATCCTGTCCACTGAAAATTTGATAGTTGGCAAAAATCCTTCAAAAATGAGGAACAAATTAAGGCATTTCCAGATAAACAAAAGCTGAAAGAGTTAAATGTCATTATGCCTGCCTACAAGAAATGCTAAAGAAAGTTCTTCAATTTGGAATGGAAGAACACTAGACAGAAACTCAAAACCATAGGAAAACATACAGTTTCCAAGTAAAGGTGAACACGTGAACAAATTTAAAAACTATTGTTGTAATTATGATCAATAACTCCACTTTTTTGTTTTATAGGACTTAAAAGACAAAATAAAAAATTATAAATCTATGTTAATGAATACACAATATATAAAGGTTTACTTTGTAACATCAACAAACAACATAAAGTGGGGGGTAGGCAGAGCAGTAAAGGAGTACCATTTTTTCTGTATTTGGTTAAAGTTGCCATTATTTTAAAATAGATTGTTACAACTTTAGGACATTATATAATCCCCATGGTAATCACATAGAAAATATCTATAGAATATACACAAAAGGAAATGAGAAGGAAATGAAGACATATCATTACAAAAAATCAAACACAAAAAAAGCAGTAAGGGAGGAAAAGAGGGATAACAAAGCCACAAGATATATAGATAGCAAATAACAAAATGGTAATAGTGAATACTTTCATATCAGTAATTACTTTCAAGTCACGCAAATAGATTATATTCCCCAGTCAAGAGACATAGATTGGTAGATGGGCAGGATGGAAAAAGAAATCAAACTATCCAACTATATACTGTGTACAAGAGCATATAGTTGGAAGTGAAAGATTAAAAAAAAAACGTATTTCAAGCAAACAGTGGCCAGAAGAGAGCAGAGGTGGCTATACTAATATCATACAAAATAGACTTTAAATAAAAAACTATTACAAGAGACAAAGAAGGACATCGTAGAATGATAAAAGGGTTAATTCACCAAGAAGATATAATAATCATAAACATTTATGAATCAAACATTAGAGCTCCTAAATACAGAAATAAAAAGTGGACAGAATTGAAGGGAGAAATTGACAGTGCTACAATTTTAGTAATAAACTTCAGTACCCGACCTTTAATAATGAATAGAAAAATCAGGCAGATCAATAAGGAAATAGAGAACTTGAACAGCACTATAGACAAATTGGAGCCAATAGATACAGAACACTACACCCAACAGCAGCAGAATACATATTTTCTCAAGTATGCATGGAACATTCTCTAGAATAAATCACATGTTAAAATACAAAACAAGGCTTAATAAATTTTAAAAGATTAAAATCACAGAAAGTATCTTTTTTATTAAAATGGAATGAAACTAGAAATCAACAGCAGAAGGAAAACTGGAAATTCTACAAATATGTGAGTTAGACAACACGATATTCAACAATGAATGGGTCAAAGTGAAATCACATAGGAAATTGTAAAATATCTTGAGGCAAATGAAAATAAAAACACCATGTGTTGAAATGTGTGGAATGTAAGAAAAACAGTGTTAAGACAGAAGTTTATAGTTATAAATGCTTACATTAAAAAATGCAAATAAATAACCTGAATGTATACATATGTAACTAACCTGCACGTTGTGCACATATATCCTAAAACTTAAGGTATAATTAAAAAAAAGAAAAATAAATAAATATTAAAATGCAAAAAAAAAAAAAAAAGAGAAAAAAGAAAATAGAGAGGGAAAAAGCTAAGATGGCTGACTAGATGCAGCCAGGAAACATCTATCCCACAAAGAGAACTCAAAATATTGAGTAAATCATCAGACTTCATACAGATCTTTTGAGAGAAAACACTTAAAATCAATGAACACAGAGACACTGAGGTTGAAGAGGGAGGAAGCTGGGAAACCTGCACAGAGTCATCGAGTAGCAGGACTGGCTTCTGGTCCTGAACAGGTCGCAAGGAAAGGGTGAGTGAAGGAACTTTGGGGTACCACACCCCTGCCATGGACCTCTGGGATCCTAGCTACAAGAGATCCCATGACCCCAACGGACATTTGAATTGGCAGGGGGAAGTGCCTGAAGAGTAGGCAGAGGTAGAGCTCAAACCTGCGTGGAGCCCAGAAGGTTTTGCAGTGCACAGGGCAGCTACAGCAAAATGCAACCATAAGTTCCCATCCCTCAAGACTCTCCGTCTTTCCCTGAGTAAGTGTAGCCCTTGCTGACTGTCAGGCTGGGAGAGAGGAGGGCTACCTTTCTCATGGGACCAGGGCACATCTGATCCACATGCCATCTTTTCTGCTGGCCTCATGCTCCTTCAAAAGGGTACGTACAGCACAGCCTCTACTAACCCACCTGAGTGTTTTGGCAGCTTCCTGGGAGCAATTCATATCCCCAGCACTGCTGGTGCTTGACCCCAGGGAGCCTGAAGACAAAATTGCAGGATGGTCCCAACCCCCCCCCGAGTTCAATCATACCACCCAAGGGTATTGAGCTGAAATCTGTGGCCAGAGCTCAAGCAGGAAGGAGCCCCACTCTCAAAACACAGAGAAGAATGAGGCATGGGTTCCTGTGTCAGTGTGAGTGCTAGATGTTCCTCCCTCTGCAAAACTGGTCTGGGCAAGGTGTAGTCTGTTGGCCAGCCACAGCTTCTGTTTGAGGGAGCCATGGAAGAGCCCAGTGATCTGGGCACAGAAGGTTTTGGACGAATTTAGCTGTTCAGGCCTGCTCCTGTGGCAGACACTGGAGGGAGACCTGGTAGGGAGATGGTGAGCTGGGTGGACTCCACAGCCATTTGCTGGGCTAAAAGATCCCAGGGCGAGGGCACCACACCAACTGCACACCTGTGGCACCACAGCCCTACCAAGGGATCCTCCACCCTTGACCCACTGCATCACCAGACCACCACCAGACATATCCCACAACCTGGTGTGACTCTCCCAAACTCAGAGGACTAGCAGGTTCACAGAGAGTTGCAACTGTCCTTGTGACCTAATCTTTGGCATTGGCCACCCCTAATGGAGGGCCGAGTGCAGCCTACAAGGGCCCCTTTTGGGCCAAGGAGATGTAGATATGGTGCCAGTGATTGAAGGGGCTTCTCCAAGGTCTGGGAACAGCCTTGGTGACAGGGTCATCTCTTGCCCCATCTCCCCCTCCCCAGAGCACTGCTGCATAATCACTGAAATACAAAAGTGGTCCACAGCTCAGTATGAGCCTATTTGGTGGCCCATATTCTTAAGTGCTATCTACTGTATCAAAGCTTGAATTATACCACCAAACAAAAATAAATTTCTTCAGCATAGAAAGCCTGTGAAACTCAAAGCAGGAAACTAGCCACAACTAAGGAACCCACACAGAACTCTGGCCCTCTGAAAGCACCCAGAAAAGAAGCCAATAGATTATGCACTAGAAGTACCACAGTCAGGCCGGACGCAGTGGCTCATGCCTGTAATCCCAGCACTTTGGGAGGCTGAGGCAGGCGGATCATGAGGTCAGGAGATCAAGACCATCCTGGCTAACATGGTGAAACCCCATCTCTACTAAAAATACAAAAAACTTAGCCAAGTGTGGTGGCAGGTGCCTGTAGTCCCTGCTACTAGGGAGGCTGAGGTAGGAGAATGGCATGAATCGGGGAGGTGGAGCTTTCAGTGAGCCAAGATCACGCCACCACACTCCAGCCTGGGCAACAGAGTGAGACTTCTCTCTAAAAAAAAAAAAAAAAAAAACCACAGTCAAATCCTCAAGGGAAAAAATATAGAAACAAAAAGCCCCATTCGCACAACAGAAACTACAAAAAGAAAAGTGAACATCGACCCCCAGATAAAATGTAATCAGGGAAAGAACTCCAGCAATTCAGAGAGTCAGAGTGTTTTCTTACTTCTGAAGGATTGCAATAGCTCCCCAGCAATGGATCTTAACCGGATTGAAATGTCTGAAATGTTAGACATAGAATTCAAAATCTGGATGGAAGGAAGCTCAATGATATTCAAGAGAAAGTTGAAATCCAATTCAAGAAAGCCAGTAAATGATCCACAAAGATGACATGGTCATTTTAAGAAAGGACAAAAATGAACTTCTGGAATTAAAAAATTCACTACAGAAATTTCAAAATGCAATTTGAAGCATTAACAACTGACTAGAGCAAGGTGAAGAAAGAATTTCAGAGCTTGAAGACCAATCCTTTGAATCAACCAAGTCAGACAAAAATAAAGAAGGAATTAAAAAAAATGCACAGTCTTTAAGAAATATGGGATAATGTAAAGAGACTAAACCTGTGAGTCACTAGCATTCCTAAGTGAGAAAGAAAGAGAATAAACAATGTGAAAAATATATTTGAGAATACAGTCAACGAAAATTTCCCAATCTCTCTAGAGAGGTTGATATGCAAATCTGAGAAATACAGAGAAACTGCAATAGGTATTATACAAGATGACCATCTCCAAGGCACAGTCATCATTCTTTTCAAAGTCATTGTTTTTTTTCTAAGAAATCCAAGAAACACAGAGAAACTGCATTAGATATTTTACAAGATGACCATCTCCAAGGATCATAATCATGATTCTTTCCAAAGTCAACACAAAAGAATAAGCTTAAAGGCAGCTAGAAATTACAGACAAATCACTTACAAAAGAAACCCATCTAGCTAAGAGAAGCCTTCTCGGCAGAAAACTTACAAACCAGGAGAGGGTGGGGGCCTATTTTTAGTGTTCTTAATATAAAAGAAATTCCAACCTAGAATTTTGTAAATCACTAAACAAAGCTTCGTAAGCAAAGAAGAAATCAAATATTTTCCAGACAATCAATTGCTAAAGGAATTTGTTACCACTAGACCAGCCTTACAAGATATCTGTAAGGAAGTTCTAAACATGGAAACAAAAGAACAGTATCTGCTACCAAAAAAACACACCTAAGTACATAGCTCATAGAACCTGTCAAGCAACTACATAATTGAGAGTACAAAGAAAACAGCTACCAACACCATGACAAAATCAAAACCTCACATATCAATATTAAGCTTGAATGTAAAACAACTCAGCCATCTGCTGTCTTCAAGAGACTCTTCTCACATGTAATGACACCAAAAGGCTCAAAGGAAAGGAATGGAGGAAGATCTATCATGCAAATGGAAGACATAGAAGAGCAGGCATAGCTGCTGTCATATCAGATAAAACAGACTTTAAACGAACAATGGTAGAAAGGACAAAGAAGAGCATTGCATAATGTTAAAGGGTTCAATTAAACAGGAAGACTTAACTATGCTAAATATATGTGCACCCAACATGGGAGAACCAAGATTCATTAAAAAGTACTTCTAGTCTTATGAAAAGACTTAGACTGTCACACAGAAATATTGGGGGACTTCAACACTCTGCTGGCAGCATTAGAAAGATTGTTGAGGCAGAAAATTAACAAAGATATTCTGGATTTAAACTTGACACTTGACCAATTAGCCTAATAGATACCTACAGAATACTCCACCTAACAGCCCCAAAATGTATATTCTTCTAATCTGCACAGGGAACATACTACAAGATTAATCACATGCTTGACCATGAAGAAAGTCTTAATAAATTATAAAAGATGAAATTATACCAACCATAGTCTTGGGCCACAGTGGAATAAAAATAGAAATGAATACCAAGAAGATACCTCAAAACCAACATTACATGTAAACTAAACAACTTGCTCTGAAATGACTTCTGGGTAAACAACACAATTAAGGCAGAAATTAAAAAATTCTTTGAAATAAATGAAAATAGAGACATGCCATACCAAAACCTCTGGGATGCAGTAAAAGCAGTGGTAAGAGGAAAGTTTATAATGCTAAACACTTACATCAAGAAATTGGAAAGATCTCACATGAACAATCTAAAATCACACCTACAGAAACTAGAAAAATAAGAACAATCTACCTCAAAGATAGCAGAATAAAAGAATAACAAAAATGAGAGCACAACTGAATGAAATTGACACCCCAAAATCCATACAAACAATTAACAAACCAAAAATGAATTATTTGACAGGATAAACAAGAATGATAGCCTGCTAGCCATATTAGCAAAGATAAAAGGAGATCTAAATAAACACAATCATAAATGACAAAGATGATGTTACAACTGGTCTCTCAGAAATACAAAAGATTATCAGAGACTATTATGAACAGATCTATGGAAACAAACTAGAATATTTAGAGGAAATGGAAACATTCCTGGAAAAATACAACCTTCCAAGTTTGAATCAGGAAAAAATTGAAACCCAGAATAATGAATTCTGAAATTGAATCAGTAATAAAGAATCTACTAACAAAAAAGAGCCCTGACCAGATGGATTCACAAACAAATTCTACCAGAAGCACAAAGAAGAGCTGGTAATTCTACTGAAACTGTTCCAAAAAAAATCAAGGAGGAGGGATTCTTCCCTAACTCATTCTACAAAGTCAGCATTACTCTGATACCAAAACCTGGAGAAGACACAATGAAAAAAGAAAACTATAGGCCAATATCCCAGATGAAAATATATGCTAAAATCCTTAAAAAATTACTAGCAAACTGAATCCAGCTGTACATCAAAGAGATAATTCACCACAGTCAAGTAGACTTTATTCCTTGTATGCAAGGATAGTTGAACACACATAAAGAATACATGTCATTCACCACATAAACAGAATTAAAAACAAAAACATATGATCATTTTAATAGATGCAGAAAACGTTTTTGATTAAATCCAATACACCTTTATTATAAAAACCCTCAAGAAACTAGGCATTGAAGAAACATACCTCAAGATAATGACGTCTCTGATAAACCCAGAGTGAACATCATACTGATTGGGCAAAAGCTGGAAGCATTCTTCCTGAGAAATGGAACAAGACAAGGATGCCCTCTCTCACTATTCCTTTTCAGTATAAAACTGGAAATCTTTTCTAGAATATTCAGGTAAGAGAAAGAAATAAAAGGCATCCAAGTAGGTAAAGAAAAAGTCAAACTATCTCCTTTCACTGATGACATGATTCTATACCTAGAAAAGCCTAAAGTCTTTGCCAAAAAACTTCTAGAACTGATAAAAGAGTTTAAGTAAAGTTTCAGTATACAGAATCAATGTACAAAAATCAGTAACATTTTTATATATATCAGCAGTGTTCAAGCTGAGAGACAAATGAAGAATGCAATCTCATTTACAATAGCTATAAAAATAAAATAAAATAAAATAAAAAATGAAATAAAATAAAATAGAATAAAATAAAATAAAATAAAATAAAATAAAATACATCTGACCAAAGAGGTGAGAGATCGGTACAAAGATAATTAAAAAAACACTACCAAAAGAAATCAGAAATGACACAAATAGAAAAACATTCCACATTCAAGGACTGGAAGAATCAGTATTGTTAAAATGGACATAGTGCTCAAAGCAATGTACAGATACAATGCTATCATTGGTAGTTTCCTATCAAACTACCAATGTCATTTTTCATAGAATTAGAAAAAGCTATTATAAAATTTGTCTGGAAAAAAGAGTCCATATAGCCAAAGCAATCCTAAGCAAAACAACAACAAAAATAAACAAAGCTAGAGGCATCATATTACCTAATTTTAAACTATACTACAATGTTACTGTAAGCATAACGACATGGTACTTGTACAAAATTGTACACATAGACCAACGGAACAAAATTAAGAACCTAGAAATAAAGCCGCACACCTACAACCAACTGATCTTCAACAAAGTCAACAGAAATAAGCAGTGGGAAACAGGCTCCCTATTCAATAAATGGTGCTGTGATAACTGGCTAGTTATCTGGACCCCAATTTATCACCATATATAAAAATTAACCCAAGGTGGATTAAACACTTAGACCTCAAAGTATAAAAATTCTAGAAGAAAACCTAGGATATATCCTTCTGGACGTTGGCCTTGGCAAAGAATTTATGCCTAAGTCCTCAAAAGCAATTTTATAAAAATAAAAATAAAAATCAATAAGTGAGACCTAATTAAACTAAAGAGCTTCTGCACAGCAAAAGAAGCTATCAATGGAATAAAAAGATAACCTAAAGAATGAGAGAAAATATTCACAAACTATGCATCTGACAAAGATCTAATATCCAGAATTTATAAAGAACTAAAATAATTCAACAAGTAGAAACAAATAATCCCATTTTAAAAATTGGGCAAAAGACATAAAGAAACACATCTCAGAAGAAGACATACAAATATCCAACAGATATATCAAAAAATGCTCCACATCACTAATCATAAGAGAAATGAAATTGAAACCACAGTGAGATACCGTATTCATCTGTTCGCATGCTGCTAATAAAGACATAACCAAGACTGAGTAATTTATAAAGGAAAAAGGTTTAGTTGACCCACAGTTCAGCATGGTTTGGGAGGCCTAAGGAAACTTAGAATCATGGCCGAAGGGGAAGCAAACATGTCTTTCTTTACATGGCAGCAGCAAGAATTGCTGAGCAAAAGGGGGAAATAAAACCATCAGATCTCGTGAGAACTCACTCACTATCATGAGAACAGCATGAAGGTAACCACCTTCATGATTAAATTACCTCCCACCAGGTGCCTCCCATGACATGTGGGGGTTATGGGAACTATAATTCAAGATGAGATTTGGGTGGGGAAGCCACCAAACCTCATCAAACACCATCTCACACCAGTCAGAATAGCTATTATTGAAAAGTCCAAAACAATAAATACTGGTGAAGCTGCAGAGAAAAGAGAACCCTTATGCACAATTGGTGGGAATGTAAATTAGTTCAACCATTGTTGGGAGCAGTTTGGACTTTTCTCAAAGAACTAAAATAGAGCTACCATTAGACCCAGCAATCCCATTACTGAGTATATACCCAAAGAGAAATAAATGGTTCTACCCAAAAGATAGATGCACTCATATGTTCATTGCAGCACTATTCACAATAGCAAAGATATGGAATCAACCTAGGTGCCCATCAACAGGATTGGATAAATAATATATGGTACATATACACCATGGACTACTGTACATCCATAAGAAATAATGAAATCTTGTCCTTTGTGTTATTATGGATGCAGCTGGGGGCCATTATGCTAATTGAATTAACACAGAAACAAACCAAATACTGTACGTTCTCACTTATAAGCAGGAGCTAAGCATTGGGTACTTATGGACATAAAGATGGGAATAATAGACACTAGAGGAGGGAGAAAGGTAGAAGGGCAAAGGCTGAAAAACTATCTATTGTATACTATGCTTACTATCTGTGTGACAGGATCAATCATACACCAAACCTAAGCATCATGCAATATACCCATGTAGCAAACCTGTATGTGTACCCCCAAATCTAAAATAAAAGTAAAAACAAAGGAAAATAGAAAAAGATAAACAACACAGATTGGAAGAAAATAGAAAAAGCAATACAGAAAATTAATGAAATCAAGAGTTGTTTCTTCCAAAAGATCAACAAAATTGACAAACAAAACTTTAGCTAGATTGACTAAGGAAAAAGGAGATACTATTCAGATAGCTAAAATTAGAAATGAAAGCAGGAACATTCCAACCAATTTTATGGAAATGAAAATGATTGTAAGTATTATGAAAAAGGATAACCTAGATAATATGGATATATTCCTAGAAAAAACAATTCATCAAGTCTGAGTCTTGAAGCAATAAAATCTCAATGGTGTATAACTATTAAGGAGACTGAATTAGCAACTTAAAACCTCCCTACAAAGAAAAATTCAGGTGCATACGGCTTGACTGGTGAATTCTCACAAACACTAAAGAAAACTAACATCTGTCTCCCTCAAACTCTTCCAAGAAACATATAAGTAGGAAACACTTTCAAACTTATTCTATGAGACCAACATTACCCTGAGGTCAAAGCCAGATAAAAACATTGCAAGACTAATATCCCTGATGAATGTTGATCCAAAAATCCTCAACAAAATAATAGCAAACCAAATTCAACAGTACATTAAAAGGTTTCAACACCTATGTTCAAAATATGAATATTGATCAATGTAATATACCATATTAACAGAATGAAGAAAAAACTCACATAATTCTCTCAATTGATGAGAAGAAACATTTGACAAAATTAACACACTTTTCATGATAATAACATGCAACAAACTAGGAATAAGAGGAAACTACCTCAACCTAATAAAGACCATATATGAAAAGCCCATAACTAATATTATACTCACTGTTGAAAGATTGGGGGTGTGAAGCCAAGATGGCCGAATAGGAACTGCTGCAGTCTACAGCTCCCAGCGTGAGCGATGCAGAAGACAGGTGATTTCTGCATTTCCAATTGAGGTACTGGGTTCATCTCACTGGGGAGTGTAGGAAAGTGGGTGCAGGACAGTGGGTGCAGTGCACCGTGCGTGAGCTGAAGCAGGGTAAGGCATCGCCTCACCCAGGAAGTGCAAGGGGTCAGGGAATTCCCTTTCCTAGTCAAAGAAAGGGGTGACAGACGGCATCTGGAAAATCAGGTCACTCCCACCCTAATACTGCACTTTTCCAATGGGCTTAACAAATGGCACACCAGGAGATTATATCCTGCACCTGACTCGGAGGGTCCTATGCCCACAGAGCCTCGCTCATTGCTAGCACAGCAGTCTGAGATCAAACTGCAAGGTGGCAGTGAGGCTGGGGGAGCGGTGCCCACCATTGCCTAGGCTTGAGTAGGTAAACAGAGTGGCCTGGAAGCTCAAACTGGGTGGAACCCACCACAGCTCGAGGAGGCCTGCCTGCCTCTGTAGGCTCCACCTCTGGGGGCAGGGCACAGAAAAACAAAAGACAGCAATAACCTCTGCAGACTTAAATGTCCCTATCTGACAGCTTTGAAGAGAGTAGTGGTTCTCCCAGCATGCAGCTTGAGATCTGAGAACAGGCAGACTGCCTCCTCAAATGCGTCCCTGACCCCCGAGTAGCCTAACTGGGAGGCACCACCCAGTAGGGGTGGACTGACACCTCACATGGCCGGGTACTCCTCTGAGACAAAACTTCCAGAGGAACGATCAGGCAGCAGCATTTGTGGTTCACCAATATCTGCTGTTCTGCAGCCACCACTGCTGATACCCAGGAAAACAGGGTTTGGAGTGGACCTCCAGTAAACTCCAACAGACCTGCAGCTGAGGGTCCTGACTGTTAGAAGGAAAACTAACAAACAGGAAGGAAATCCACACCAAAAACCTATCCAGCCAGAGAGAAAGGTCGAGTTACCTACAAAGGGAAGCCCATCAGACTGACAGAAGATCTCTCGGCAGAAATCTAGAAGCCAGAAGAGAGTGGGGGCCAATAGTCAACATTCTTAAAGAAAAGAATTTTCAACCCAGAATTTCATGTCCAGCCAAATTAAGTTTCATAAGTGAAGGAGAAATAAAATCCTTTCCAGACAAGCAAATGCTGAGAGATTTTGTCACCACCAGGCCTACCCTACAAGAGCTCCTGAAGGAAGCACTAAACATGGAAAGGAACTACTGGTACCAGCCACTGCAAAAACATGACAAACTGTAAAGATCATTGATGCTAGGAAGAAACTGCATCAATTAATGAGCAAAATAGCCAGCTAACATCATAATGACAGGATCAAATTCACACATAACAATATTAAACTTAAATGTAAATGGGCTAAGTGTGCCAATTAAAAGACACAGACTGGCAAATTGAATAAAGAGTCAAGACCCATCAGTGTGCTGTACTCAGGAGACTCGTCTCACATGCAGAGACACACATAGGCTCAAAATAAAGGGATGGAGGAAGATCTACAAGCAAATGGAAAACAAAAAAAGGCAGGGGTTGCAATTCTAGTCTCTGATAAAACAGACTTTAAACCAATACAGATCAAAAGAGACAAAGAAGGCCATTACATAATGGTAAAGGGATCAATTCAACAAGAAGAGCTAACTATCTTAAATATGCACCCAATACAGGAGCACCCAGATTCATAAAGCAAGTCCTTAGAGACCTACAAAGAGACTGAGACTCCCACACAATAATAATGGGAGACTTTAACACCCCACTGTCAACATTAGACAGATCAATGAGACAGAAAGTTAACAAGGATATCCAGGATTTGAACTCAGCTCTGCACCAAACAGACCTAATAGATATCTACAGAACTCTCCACCCCAAATCAACAGAATATACATTTTTTTCAGCACCACACCACACCTATTCCAAAATTGACCACATAGTTGGAAGTAAAGCACTCCTCAGCAAATGTAAAAGAACAGAAATTATAACAAACTGTCTCTCTGACCACAGTGCAATGAAACTAGAACTCAGGAGTAAGAAACTCACTCAAAACTGCTCAACTACATGGAAACTGAACAACCTGCTCCTGAATGACTACTGGGTACATAACGAAATGAAGGCAGAAATAAAGATGTTCTTTGAAACCAACGAGAACAAAGACACAACATACCAGAATCTCTGGGACACATTCAAAGCAGTGTGGAGAGGGAAATTTATAGCACTAAATGCCCACAAGAGAAAGCAGGAAAGATCCAAAATTGACACTCAACATCACAATTAAAAGAACTAGAGAAGCAAGAGCAAACACATTCAGAAGCTAGCAGAAGGCAAGAAATAACTAAGATCAGAGCAGAACTGAAGGAAATAGGGACACAAAAAACCCTTCAAAAAATCAATGAATCCAGGAGCTGGTTTTTTGAAAAGATCAACAAAATGGATAGACTGCTAGCAAGACTAATAAAGAAGAAAAGATAGAAGAATCAAACAGACGCAGTAAAAAATGACAAAGGGTATATCACCACCGAACCCACAGAAATGCAACGTACCATCAGAGAATACTATTAACACCTCTACACAAATAAACTGGAAAATCTAGAAGAAATGGATCAATTCCTCAACACATACACCCTCCCAAGACTAAACCAGGAAGAAGTTGAATCTCTGAATAGACCAATAACAGGCTCTGAAATTGAGGCAATAATTAATAGCTTACCAACTAAAAAAAGTCCAGGACCAGATGGATTCACAGCCGAATTCTACCAGAGGTACAAGGAGGAGCTGGTGCCATTCCTTCTAAAACTATTCCAATCAATAGAAAAAGAGGAAATCCTCCCTAACTCATTTTATGAGGCCAGCATCATCCTGATACCAAAGCCTGGCAGAGACACAACCAAAAAAGAGAATTTTAGACCAATATTCTTGATGAACATTGATGCAAAAATCCTCAATAAAATACTGGCAAACCGAATACAGCAACACATCAAAAAGCTTATCCACCATGATCAAGTGGGCTTCATCCCTGGGATGCAAGGCTGGTTCAACATATGAAAATCAATAAACGTAATCCAGCATATAAACAGAACCAAAGACAAAAACCACATGATTATCTCAATAGATGCAGAAAAGGCCTTTGACAAAATTCAACAACACTTCATGCTAAAAACTCTCAATAAATTAGTTATTGATGGGACGTATCTCAAAATAATAAGAGCTATCTATGACAAACCCACAGCCAATATCATACTGAATGGACAAAAACTGGAAACATTCCCTTTGAAAACTGGCACGAGACAGGGATGCCCTCTCTCACCACTCCTATTCAGCATAGTGTTGGAAGTTCTGGCCAGGGCAATCAGGCAGGAGAAGGAAATAAAGGGCATTCAATGAGGAAAAGAGGAAGTCAAATTGTCCCTGTTTGCAGATGACATGATTGCATATCTAGAAAACCCCATCGTCTCAGCCCAAAATCTCCTTAAGCTGATATGCAACTTTGGCAAAGTCTCAGGATACAAAATCAATGTGCAAAAATCACAAGCATTCTTATACACCAATAACAGACAAACAGAGAGCCAAATCATGAATGAACTCCCATTCACAATTGCTTCAAAGAGAATAAAATACCTAGGAATCCAACTTACAAGGGATGTGAAGGACCTCTTCAAGGAGAACTACAAACCACTGCTCAAGGAAATAAAAGAGGATACAAACAAATGGAAGAACATTCCATGCTCATGGGTAGGAAGAGTCAATATCATGAAAATGGCCATACTGCCCAAGGTAGTTTATAGATTCAATGCCATCCCCATCAAGCTACCAATGACTTTCTTCACGAATTGGAAAAAAACTACTTTAAAGTTCATACGGAACCTAAAAAGAGCCCGCATTGCCAACTCAATCCTAAGCCAAAAGAACAAAGCTGGAGGCATCACGCTACATGACTTCAAACTATACAGTATCCAAAACAGCATGGTACTGGTACCAAAACAGAGATATAGACCAATGGAACAGAACAGAACCCTCAGAAATAATGCCGTACATCTACAATCATCTGATCTTTGACAAACCTGACAAAAACAAGCAATGGGGAAAGGATTCCCTATTTAATAAATGGTGCTGGGAAAACTGGCTAGCCATATGTAGAAAGCTGAAACTGGATCCCTTCCTTACACCTTACACAAAAATTAATTCAAGATGGATTAAAGACTTACATGTTAGACCTAAAACCATAAAAACCATAGAAGAAAACCTAGGCATTACCATTCAGGACATAGGCATGGGCAAGGACTTCTTGTCTAAAACACCAAAAGCAATGGCAACAAAAGCCAAAATTGCAAATGGGATCTAATTAAACTAAAGAGCTTCTGCACAGCAAAAGAAACCACCATCAGAGTGAACAGAAAACCTACAGAATGGGAGAAAATTTTTGCCACCTACTCATCTGACAAAGGGCTAATATCCAGAATCTACAATGAACTCAAACAAATTTACAAGAAACAAACAAACAACCCCATTCAAAAAGGATATGAACAGACACTTCTCAAAAGAAGACATTTATGCAGCCAAAAAACACATGAAAAAATGCTCATCATCACTGGCCATCAGAGAAATGCAAATCAAAGCCACAATGTGATACCATCTCACACCAGTTAGAATGGCGATCATTAAAAAGTCAGGAAACAACAGGTGCTGGAGAGGATGTGGAGAAATAGGAACACTTTTACATAGTTCAAGCATTGTGGAAGACAGTGTGGCGATTCCTCAGGGATCTAGAACTAGAAATGCCATTTGACCCAGCAATCCCATTACTGGGTATATACCCAAAGGATTGTAAATCATGCTGCTATAAAGACACATGCACATGTATGTTTATTTTGGCACTATTCACAGTTACAAAGACTTGGAACCAGCCCAAATGTCCAACAATGATAGACTGGATTAAGAAAATGTGGCACACATATACCATGGAATACTTTGCAGCCATAAAAATTGATGAGTTCATGTCCTTTGTAGGGACATGGATGAAGCTGGAAGCCATCATTCTCAGCAAATTATCGCAAGGACAAAAAACCAAACACCACATGTTCTCACTCATAGATGGAAATTGAACAATGAGAACACATGGACACAGGAAGGGGAACATCACACACCAGGGACTGTAGTGGGGTTGGGGGAGGGGGGAGGGATAGCATTGGGAGATATACCTAATGTTAAATGACGAGATGATGGGTGCAGCACACCAACATTGCACATGTATACATATGTAACAAACCTGCACATTGTGCACATGTACCCTAAAACTTAAAGTATAATAATAATAAAAAAAAGAAAGATTGAAATCTTTTCCTTTAAGATTATGAACAAGATAACATGGTGAGAGGTGCCCCGTCACCATTTCTATTCACCACAGTACTTGAAGTCCTAATCAGAGCATTAGGCAAGAAAATGATATAAAAGACATTCAGTTGTTCTCTGTCTTTGCAGATTACATGATCATATATGTAGAAAACCCTGAAGATTAACATACATACACAGAAACCTCTTAGAACTATTAAATGAGTTCAGCAAAGTTGCAGGATACAAAATCAGCACACCAAAATTATTTTGTTTTTTATACACTGGCAATGAACAACTTTGAAAGGAAATTAAGAAAACAAATTCCATTTAAACTAGCATTGGGAATAATAAAATACATATGAATTAACTTAGCCATGGAGATGAAAGGCTTATACCTGAAAATTACAAAATATTGCTGAAAACAAATAAATGGGAAATCATCCTATGTTTGTGGATTGGAAGACATATTACTGTTAAGATGTTGGTACTACCTAGGGTAGTCTACAGATTCAGTGCAATCCATATCAAAACCCCAAAACATTTTTGCAGAAATAGAGACAACCTGTTGAGTTAGAGAAAATATTTGCAAACTACTCATCCAACAAGGGACTAATATCCAGACTATACAAGGACTCAAACAACTCAACACTTAAAAAAACACAAAGAATCCCATTAAAAAGTTGGCAAGGGAAATGAACAGACATTTCTCAAAAGAAAACATACAAATGACCAACAGGTATACAAAGCAGTGGTCATCATGACTAAGCATCAGGGAAATGTAAACCAATACCACAGTGAGATACCATCTTACCCTAGTTAGAATGGCTATTACTAAAAAGACAAGCAACAGATGCTGGGAATGATGCAGAGAAAAGGAAACTCTTACACACTGTTGGTTTGAATGTAAATTAGCACAGCCATTATGAAAAACTGTATGGAGATTTTTTCAAAAATCTAAAAATGGAATTACCATATGATCCAACAATCCCACTACCAAATATTTATCCAAAGGAAAAGAAATCAGTATGTCAAAGACATACCTGCACTTGGACGTTTATTGCAGCACTATTCATAACAGCAAAGGTATGGGGTCAACCTAAATGTCCATCATTGAATGGATGGATAAAGAAAATGTGGTATGTACACACACACACACACACACACACACACACACACACACACACAGTGGAATACTATCTAGCCACAGAAAAGAATGAAATTATGTCATTTGCAGCAACATGGATGAATTAATAAAGTGAAAAGACAAAAAAGGAAAGAAAAACCTATCCTAAAATTTATATGGAATCTTATAGGATCTGAATAATCAAAATAATCTTGTAAAGGAAGAAGAAAGTATGAGTTATCCCACTTTCTGTTATCAAAACTTATTACAAAGCTCTAGTATTCAAAACAGAGTGGCATAAAGATAGATAAATAAACCAAGAGGGTAGAAGAGAGGGACCAGAAATAATCTCTCATATATGTTATCAAGGGTGCCAAGAGCATTCAATCGGGTAAACGACAGTGTTTTTCAACAAATGGTGGTAGTGGTGGGGGTACTGGATATCCACGTACAAAAGAATAAAATTTGATTCTTGCCTTATACCATATGCAAAAATTAAATAAAAATGGATCCAAGTTCTAAATGTAAGACCTAGAACTAAAAATCTTTTAAAAGAAAACAGGAGAAAAGCATTATGACATTGGATTTGGCAATGATTTCTTGAATAGGACACCCAAAGCACAGACAACAAAAGAAAAAAAATAGATAAATAAACTACATCAAAATTAAAAACTGTGCATCAAAGGAACATTCAACAGGGTGCAAAGGTGCAAAGGCAACACACAGAATGGGTGAAAATATTTGCAAATCACATATCCGATTGGGGTTAATATCCAGAATATATAAAATAAGTCCTATAACTCAACAGCAAAAAACAACCCAATTCAAAAATGGGCAAAATACTTGAATAGATATTTCTTTAAAGAAGATATTCATGTCCAGCAAGCACATGAAAAGATGTTCAACATGACTAACATTAGGGAAATGCAAATCAAAACCGCAATGAGACAGCACCTCACACTCACTAGGTTGGCTGCTATTCAAAACAAACAAGCAAAACAAACAAAACTGAGCAGAAAATAAAAAGTGTTGGCTAGCATGTGGAGAAATTAGAACCCTTGTTCACTGTTGGTGGGAGTGTAAAATGGTACAGCTGCTATGGAAAACAGTATGGTGGTTCCTCAAAAAATGAGAAAATGATTACTATGTGATTCAGCAAGTCCACTTCTGGGTATATACCCCAAAGAATTGAAAGTAGGGTCTCGAGGAGATAGTTGAACACCTATGTTCATATTAACATTATTGACAATAGCTAAAAGGTGAAAGCAATCTAAATGTCCATTGATGGATGAATGGATAAACAAAATGTGGCATATGCCTATGATGGAATATTATTCAGCCTTAGAAAGGAAGGAAATTCTGACGCATGCTACAAATATGGGTGAACCTTAAGGACAGTATGCCAGGTGAAATTGGCCAGTCAGAAACAGAAATACTGTGTGACTCTATTTATATGAGGTACCCAGAGTACTGAAATATAGAGACAGAAAGTAGAATGGTGGTTTCCAGGGGCTGGAGGGAAGGGGAATGGGCAGTTAGTGTTTAATGAGTACAGAGTTTCAGTTTTGCAAGATGATGAGTTCTGAAGATGGATGGTAGTGCTGGTTGCACAATATTAATGTACTCAGTACCACTTAACTGTACACTTAAAAATGATTAAGGTGGTGATATGGTTTGACTGTGTCCCCACCCAAAGCTCATCTTAAACTGTAGCTCCCATAATTCCCACGTGTCATAGGAGGGACCTGGTGGAAGGTAATTGAATCATGGGGTTGGGTCTTTTCCATGCTGTTCTCATGATTGTGAATAAGTCTCATGAAATCTAATGGTTTTATAAAAGGGAGTTCCCCTGCACACACTCTCTTGCCTGCTGCCATGTAAGACAAGACTTGACTCCTCCTTTGGTTTCCGGCATGATTGTGAGGCCTTCTCAGCCATGTGGAACTATGAATCCACTAAACCTCTTTTTCTTTATAAATTACCCAGTCTTGGGTATGCCTTTATTAGCAGCGTGAAAATGGAATAATACAGGTGGTAAATTTCATGTTATGTGCATTTTACCACAATTAAAAATAATAAAAAGATGATCATGGGCTTCTAGTTCAATTATTCCATTTCTTCTCCAAATTATAATCTTACCAAAGGAAAAAAAAACAAATGAGATTTAAACTGCCAAGAACAAGGGCAAGGTGAGGGTCTTTGGGCCTTGTAATTGATGAATATCTTGCCAAAGTAACATTACTTAGAGTTCCAAATTGCTGAACGATGACCAATAAATTTGAGAGGAGGAGGGGGATGAAAGAGCACAGTGTCAGGGAGCTAGTTCTTCTATGTTTTATGGAAGGATGTTAATAGATTTTCCTTCAAATTAATGAAATTAGGACAAGTAGTATATATTTTAATTGAGATAACTGTAGAAGAACTAAAACGTATTTGATCAAAAGTGATAATTTCAGCAAGCTAACCTGGGATAGTAGAAATAGATTAGGAAGGCCTAAATTTTCATATTGTACCCTTTATTATCATTTAAAGCATTTTTTATGCACATACATTGCTTTAGTTTTAATAATTCTAAAATTCTCACATAATATAGCAGAGTATAATGAGAAATATAATAAACATCTTTTTTCTTAATAGCTAGATTTTTCAAATCATAACATTTTACCATCTGTGCTTCAGATATTTGCTAAGAAACAATATATTACAGATACATTTGAAGTTTCTACCTAATAATTCCTCTCCTTCCCCGGGGGAGGTTGGTGTTTTTTATATTATATTTATGATACACACACATTTTAAATCAATATATGTATCATATATAATACAAATGGTAAAGCACTAAATATTTTTTCCATATTTTAAAATTTATGTAAATAGCATTATACTTTCTATATTCTGCAATTTTCTTTTATTGCTCAGTGTTCTGTTTGAGAGGAGTGGTTTTGAGGCCTTGAAGTAAAAATTATGATTTATTGCTTTTGTTATTTATTTATGGGGATAAATAATTATGTGATAATATAATCCATAAGTATTACTGCTATGTAACTTGTACAGATAACATTTTATAATCAAAGACATTTATAAACTTTGTATCAAAATGATAATTGGAGTCCTGTTTAGAGAACAAACTAAAAAACTTTGGCAGAAAGGAGAAGCCTGTTTTTTTGAGAAATGATTTTGTTTTTGCTTTAAATTGGATAAGTTTTTCTGGACCATGGCTAATGTCAATTTTCATAATAATATACTGGTTGCATAATCCATTTGCCAATTTGTCTTGTCTGAAGAAGTTACTGAAGGTGAATAAAATTGTAAGTTTTTCTCTCCTTGGGAACAGTTTCTGAGTTATTGAGAGAAAAGGAGCCCAAGTACCTTAGTGAATGGGTCCCGGTGACCCCACACAATGTTGTAGGAGCTGAGCTTTCATTAGAAATAGTGTTTGTCCCAGAATATTCTATGCGCCATTTTATTTAGTTTCTTCTACAGTCCTCAGAAATAGACATTATTTTCTCATTATTCAAATGAGGTAATTGGAGCACAGAGGTTTGCAAATCACCCAAGGTCACCCAGGTACATGGTAGATTTGGGACTTAAAGCCAGTTCTTTTTTCCTCCAGTGTTCTTTCTATTCCTGCCAATGCAGATAAACCTTGAAAAAATGTAAAAGTCTGACTTGGGAAAAGGAATTTAGTTTATTTTACTTTCCAATTTCTCCGTCTGATTTTCACAAAGAGAGTTTTTTGTTGTTGCTTGTGAATAGGTTTCTATATATTTTTGTTGGCCCTAGCTATGTGACTCTTCTCAAAGCCTAAAAACCTGAATGTATTTTCAAACTGATAATGGCCACTTCTACCCAACATTATGAGCTTTGTCAATACGTTTTCCTCATCTTCTGTCGTACACATGCATGCTTATTTTATTTTTTACATATTTATTTCTTATTTTCTCCCCCCAACTTCACCTCCCTCATTGTCCAAATTCAATACAGCTATGGTATTGGCAATATCTACTTTGCCTTCTTATGATGTGGTCATTTGTATCAAATGAGAAAACAAATGTTGTTTCAAAGTATGATGAGCTATACAAATGAAAGAGATCTAGAAACTGTATTTCAGTCTGAAGTTTAATGTTACTCTCTCTTATGTCAGGATAGGATTACCAGTGATGTCAGTGAACAGAAAAAGAGATACATTTTCCCACAGTTTTGTTCTTTGAAAAACTATGTTTTGTTCTCCGTAAATAAAGGGGAAAGAATGATTGTATAGATAATGGTTTCATTTGCATGTAAGACAGCAAAATTCAACGGACCAATTACAATCATGCATTTTTATTTTGGCAAACTTTTTTCTTGCCATTTAAAATTCGTAAATTTTATTGTATATAACTTATACCTCAGTAAAGTTGATTTTAGAAATCTCTAAAAGTTAAAAAAAAACCCAAAGAATGTCACTATTTGCAACCACTTAAGATCTAAGTATTAAGCATCTGTGGCTGCTAACATCACAAAAAGAGAGACAACTAGACACTATGTGCCTTTTGCTGAAAGATCGTACCACTACCTAGGGTCATACCCAAAACAGATACTTGCCTCTGATCAATCATCTGGATCCAACAACGAATTTACAGGTTACATAGCAGCCAGAAGATACATGGAACTACTCTATGGGAATTCAATCAGCCAAACCCATATCGTGAGAACATTTATAGAAAAACAACCTTCATCAAGTAAATTTTAAGGATAAAATAGAAGAGATAGAGGGCAAAATAGAAGAGATAGAGGGAAAACTTGCACATTCAAAGAGATTTAGGTATCTATCACATTGAAGAGATTATAATTCCTCATCTTGTTGATGTTCATGCCTTTTGCTGTCTAATGTTACAGTACCCTTCCACCATAGGAGGGGTTACCTGCTCTACCCCTTGACACTGGGCTCAGACACTCTCAGCATTTCCTATTATTAATATCTTATATTAGTATATGGTAGATTTTTGTGATTAGCCAAATATTTATATATTATTATTAACTAAAGTTCATAATTCACTCAGATTTCCTTAGTTTTTACCTAATGTCCCCCTTTTTTTTGTCCCAGAATTCCATCCAGGAAACCATGTTACATGTATTCATCATTTTCTTGGACTCTTCTTGGCTGTGGCACTTTCTCAGACTTTCCTTGTTTTTGATAACCTTGATAGTTTTGAGGAGTACTGGTCAGGTATTTTGTAGAACGTTTCTTAATTGGGATTTGTTTGACATTTTTCTCATTAAAGTCAGTATAAGGATTTTTGGGAAGAAGGCCTCATACTATCAACATGACATCACTGTTGATGTTGATCTTGCTCCCCTGACTGAGGTGATGTGGGTCAGGTTTCTCCACTCATAAGTTACTCCCCCTCTGCTTTTCCTACTGTACTCTTTAGAAAGAAATCACTATGCAAGGCTAACATTTAAGGAGTAGGGAGTTATGCTCCCTCTGCTTGAAGGCAGAATGTCTATATAAATTCTGCATGGGAGATTTGTCTGTTTTTCCCCATTAATTTATTCAATCCTTGATTTATATTAGTATGGACTCATAGATATACTTTGGATTATAATTCAACACTGATTTATTTTGTTGTTCAAACTCTTCCATCTGATGATAGTTTATTTTGCTGTGCAGAAGCTCTTTAGTTTAATTAGATCCCATTTGTCAGTTTTTGCTTCTGTTGCATTTCCTTTTGGCATCTTCATCATGAAATCTTTGCCCATGCTTATGTCCTGAATGTTATTGCTTAGATTTTCTTCTAGAGTTTTACATTTAAATTTTGAGTTTTACATTGAAGGCTTTAATCCACCTTGAGCTGATTTTTATAAATGGTTTAAGGAAGGGATACAGTTTCAATTTTCTGCATATGGCTACTCATTTCTCCCAGTACCAATTATTAAATAGGGAATTCTTTCCTCATTGCTTATTTTTGTCAGGGGTTGTCAAGATCAGATGGTTGTAGGTGTGTGGTCTTATTTCTGAGTTCTCTATTCTGATCCATTGGTCTATTTGTCTATTCTTGTACCAGTACCATGCTGTTTTGGTTACTGTAGCTTTGTAGTATAGCTTGAAGTTGGGTATTGATGGGTATTGAAGCTGGGTATGATGCCTCCAGCTTTGTTCTTTTGCTTAGGATTGTCTTGGCTATTTGGGCTCTTTTTTGGTTCTGTATGAATTTTAAAATAGTTTTCTTCTAATTCTGTGAAGAATGCCAATGGTAGTTTCATGGAAATAGCATTGAATGTATAAATTACTTTGGGCAGTATGGCTGTTTTCACAATATTTGTTCTTTCTATCCATGAGCATGGAATGTGTTTTCCATTCGTTTGTGTCCTCTCTGATTTCTTTAAGCAGTGGCATGTAGTTCTCCTTGAAGAGGTCCTTTGCTTCCCTTGTTAGCTGTATTCCTAGGTAAACACAATTTGAATTGATAAGAGGGATATCACACTGACTCCACAGAAATACAAACAACCATCAGAGAATACTATAAGTACCTCTATGTATATAAACTAGAAAATCTAGAAGAAATGGATGAATTCCTGGACACATTCACCCTCCCAAGACTGAACAAGGAAGAAATTGAATTGCTGAATAGACCAATAACAAGTTCTAAAATTGAGGCAGCACTACCTAGTCTACCAACCAATAAAAGCCCAGGATCAGATGGATTCACAGCTGAATTCTACTAGAGGTACAAAGAAGATGAGGTACCATTCCTACTGAAACTATTCCAAAAAATTGAAAGGAAGGGAACCCTCCATAACTCATTCCATGAGGCCAGCATCATTCTAATACCAAACCTGGCAGAGATACAACAATAACAGCAACAACAACAAAACCTTCAAGCCAATATCCTTGATGAACATTGATGCAAATATCCTCAATTAAAAATTGGCAAACCAAATCCAGCAGCATATCAAAAAGCTTGTTCATCACAGTCAAGTTGGCTTCACCCCTGGGATGCAAGGTTGGTTCAACATATGCAAATCAATAAATGTTATTCATCACACAAACAGAACTAAAGGCAAAAACCACATGTTTTTCTCAATAGATGCAGAAAAGGCATTTGATAAAACTTAACATCCCTTTATGTTAAAAACTCTCAATAAACTAGGTGTTGAGGAAACATACTTCAAAATAGTAAGAGCCATATATGACAAACCCACAGCCAATATCATACCAAATAAGCAAAAGCTGGAAGCATTTTCCTTGGAAACTGGCACAAGACAAGGATGCCCTCTCTCACCATTTCTATTCAACATGGTATTGGAAGTTCTGGCCAGGACAAGCAGGCAAGAGAAAGAAATAAAAGGTATTCAAATAGGAACTGTCTCTGTTTGCAGATGACATAATCCTATATCTAGAAAATCCCATTGTTTCAGCCCCAAAGCTTCTAAAGCTGATTAGCAACTTCAGCAAAGTCACAGAATACAATGTCAATGTGCAAAAATCACTAGCATTCCTATACACCAACAATAGGCAAGCAGAGAGCCAAATCCTAAAAGAACTTCCTTTCACAATTGCTACAAAATCAATAAACTTACCAATTTTTTTCTCTCATAGATTTTGCTTTTGGTGTTGTGTTAAAAACTTATCAAACTCAAGGTCTTGTAGATTTTCTCCTGTTTCCTTATAGAAATTTTACAGTTTTACACTTTACACTTAGGTCTACACTCCATTTTTAGATAATTTTTGTAAAAGGTATAAGACTTGTATCTGGATTAATTTTTTCACATGTGGACATTATTTTTTCAGCATTATTTTATAAAAAAACTTTTCTTTCTCTATTGAATTTTTTTGACATAACTCAGTTGACTTTATTTGTGTGTGTCTTTTTCTGGGGTCTCCGTTCTATTCAATTCATCTATATATCTATTCTTTTGCCAATACGATCCTGCCTTGATTATGGTAGCTTTGTAGTAAGTCTTGAAATTCAGTAGTATGTCATCTAACTTGTTACATTTCTCCAGTATTATGTTGGCTATTGTAGACCTTTTGCCCTTCCATATAGACTTCAGGATTAGCTTGTTGATATCTACAAAATAGATTCCTAGGAATTTGATTGGATTCCCTTGGCTCTATAGATAAAGTTGGGAAAAATTGACATCTTGACAGTATTGGACATTCCAATCCATGAACATAATTTTTTTATTAATTTATATATTTTTTATATTTTCTTTTTTCATCAGAGCTTTGTAGTTTTCTACTTATCCATATTTTGTTAGATTTATCCCTGAATATTTCTTTTCTTTTTTTTCCTCTCTAGTTTTGGTGCAGTGGCAAGTGGTATTGTTTTAAAATTTCAAATTCCAATTGTTCATTGATGATACGTAGGAAAGCAATTTACTTTTAAATACTGACCGTGTATCCTGGATCCATTTATTTCCAAATATATTTAGATTTCTCTTTAGATTTCTTTCATGACTCATGGCTTATTCTAAAGTATGCTGTTTAATTCTCAAATATCTAGGGATTTTCCAGCTATTTTTCTGTTATTGATTTCTAGCTTAATTCCATTGTGGTCTAAAAACATACTTTGTATGATTTTTATTCTTTTACCTATGTTAATATGTGTTTTATGGCTCACGATGTAGTCTGTCTTGGTGAATGTTCTGAGTTTTAGAAGATTATGCATTTTGCTGTTATTGGATGGAATATTCTATAAATATCAATTAGATCAAGTTGATTGATAATGATTGATAATTCAGATAATCTATGGTCTTATTGATTTTCTCTCTACTTTTCCTACTAATTACTGAATAGAAGTGTTGAAGTCTCTAACTATAATGGAGTATTTGTCTAATTATCCTTTCAGTTCTTTCAGTTTTTGCCTCACATGTTTTGATGCTCTGTTGTTAGGTGAATATATCTTCACAAAGATATTGGAGAACTGACTCCTTTATCATTATGCAGTGCTCCTTTTTACTCCTGCTTATTTTATTTGTTTTGAAATTTGCTTTGTCTGACCTTAATATAGTTGCCCCAGCTTTCTATTGATATATGTCAGCATTGTATATTCTTCTTCATCCCTTTACTTTTAATCTGAGTCTTTTAAAATTTAAAGTGGACTGCTTATAGACAACATAGATTGTATCTTAATTTCTTATCAACTCTGAAAATCTCTTTTATTTGGTGTATTTAGACCAGTTTGTTACACTTAAAGTGATGGTTATTTATATATTTAGACTTACAGGTACCGTGCTTATAACTGTTTTCTATCTGTTGCATTTATTCTTTGTTTCTTCTTTCCCCTCTTTTTCTGCCTTCTATGTTTTTAACTGGGCATTTTATATGATTCCATTTTATCCCTTCTCTTAGCATATCAATTATACTTTTAAAGAGTTTGAGATTGCTCTAGAGTTTACAATATATGTTTTAACTAATATAAGTCTAACTTCATGTAACAGTATGCCACTTCATGTAGACTATAGTTGCTTTATAATAGAATATTATTCCCCATTCTTCCCTCCTGCCCATTTCACTGATCTATATGATGAAATTACTTATTATATTGCTATCATTAAACAGTCATCTATTAGTCCACTTAAGTATAAGAAAAATAAAATATTTTGTTTTACCTTAATTTATTCTCTCATTTCTCTCTCTTTCCTTGTAGATCCATGTTTCTGAACCACATGATTCTCCTTCTGCCTGAAGAACTTCTTTAAACTTTTCTTACTAACTGTGTCTGCAGGTGATGAATTACCTCAGTTTTTGTTTGTCTTATAAAGTGTTTATTTCTCTCCTAATTTTGAAGTGTCATTTTGCTAGATATACAATTCTAAGTTGGTGGATTCTTTTTCTTTCAACACTTTAAATATTCACTCCATTCTTTTCATTCAATTCTTTTCTTGCTTGCATGGTTTCTGAGAAGTCCACTGTAATTCTTATTTTTGTTCCTCTACAGGTAATATGTTTTTTCCTCTGGTTACTTTTAAGGTTTTCTCTGTTTTTGGTTTTCTGAAGTTTGAATATGATAGGTGCAGGGGTGGTTTTTTGAAGGTGGGGGTGAGGGTTGCTATATTAGTCCATTTTCACGCTGCTGATAAAGACATACCTGAGACTGGGCATTTTACAAAAGAAAGAGGCTCAAATGGACTTCCAGTTTCACATGGCTGGGGAAGCCTCACAATCAAGTGAAAGGCCAGGAGGAGCAAGTCACGTCTTACATGGATGGCAGCAGGCAAAGAGAGAGCTTATGCAGGAAAACTCCCCCTTATAATAACCATCATATCTTGTGAGACTTACTGACTATCATGAGAACAGCATGGGAAAGACCTGCCTCCATGATTCAATTACCTACTACCAGGTCCCTCTCAGAGCATGTGGGAATTCAAGATGAAATTTGGGTGGGGACACAGCCAAACCATATCAGTTACTTACACTATTTGGTGTTCTCTGAGCTTTCTGGGTCTGTTTCAGTCTATGTCATTATTTTTGGAAAGTTTTCAGCCATTATTACATCTAATATTTCTTCTGCTTCATTTTTTCCTTCTTCTACTGATGTTACACCTTTTGAAATTGTCCCACAGTTCTTGGACGTCCTGTTTTGTTGGGTTCATTTCCCTCTTTCTTTTTTTTCTCTTTGCAGTTCAGTTTGAGAAGTTTCTATTGCCTTATCATCAAGCTCACTGATTTTTTCCTTGGCTATGTTCAGCCTACTGATGACCTCATCAAGGGAATCCTTTACTTCTATTACTATGTTTTTGATTTCTAACACCTCCTTTTGAGTCTTTCTTAGAGTTTCCATCTATCTTCTTGCATTATGCATTTTTATATGTTGTCTATCTTTTTCTGTTAGAGCCCTTAACATACTAATCATAGTTATTTTAAATTCCCCATCTGATAATTCCAACATCTGTGTCACATCTGAGTCTGACTCTGATGATTGGTTTGTCTTTTCGGACTGTTTTTCTTGTCTTTTGGTATTCCTCATAGCATTGTATTGAAAGCTAGACATTGTATTGTATACTAGGGGCTGAGGTAAATATGTTTTTAGTGAGAAAATTTGTTAATATGGGTTTAATATTTGTTGTAGCTATAGCTGCCACAGATTTCAGAACCCTTCAGTGTCCTTGTTTTTGCCTCTATCCTTGAGGGATTCCTAAATTCTCTTCTTCAGAGAAAGTCAGTGTCTTGTAGCTCTTTTGTATGTAATCAATTATTATTATACTGGAGCTCTGATGGTTTGGTAGTAAAAGGTGGGGAGGAATAGCAGTCTATATATAACGTTAAAATTACATCTCAGTGTTTTGGTGAAGGGGAATGGTCTGTACCTTTTGGCTATGACCATCAACACTGTCTTCCCAGTGGTACAGCTTTTTTTTCTTTTCTTTCTGCTCCCTCCTCCCTTTCTTGGATGCAGTCTTCCTAGTCCATTTCGTTGAAGCCCTGGCTCCTGTTGATTATTTTTTTCTCTGAGGTGAGACAGGAAAGCTAGAAGGGCTTGGAATGGGTGGAATGACCATCCCTCATGTAACATAACCTCAAAAAATGCCTCTTCTCTTAAACAGTAGGCCTTTATTTTAAAGAAGGCTCAAAGATTACAATTATTCCTCTTTCCCTCTCCCTTCGGAGGCATGATGGGATGATTATCTGTTGGGTTTCCTGGAGATAAAGCTCCTGAAAATTTAGGGGTCTGCCTCAGACCTCAGCCATCAAGGAGTTTCTCATGCTCATGTTAGTTCACACTCAGTCTCCAGCAATTCACCAAAATAATTACTTAAGTGTTCCTACCAGATGATGGCTCAAGAAGCTTAAGTTTCAGGTAAGCAGATCTTAGCTGTGCCTCTCTGTAAATGCCTGTCTCTCTGGATTTGGGGGTATTGATTTATGCTGAAACTTCAATTTCCTTATGGGTCCAAGAAAAGTCATTGATTTACAAATTTTTCTTGCTGTAGACAGAAGTGATAATATCCAAGCCCTTTACATGCAGCTGAACCTGGAAGTTTCTTTGTTTTAAAGTTCTTCATACAGGTTTCACACATGATTTGCTAAGTTTATTCCTATATACTTACTCTCCTTGTTGATATTGCAAATGAGGTTTTCTCTACCATTATAATCTTTAACAGGTTTGCTCCTTTAAATAAGGTTGCTGATTTCACCATATTATTTTTATTTTCTGCAACTTCATTGAATTATTTCATGGGTAACGCTTCTTGTATCATTGATTCTCTAAAGTTTTTTAGGCATACTATTAGGTTTGTGCAAAAGTAAATGTGGTTTTTACTGTTACTTTTAATTGGAAAAACTGCAATTACTTTTGCACCAACCAAATATTATTGCAAGTAGCAATAATTTTACTCCTTCTTTACCAATTCTTATACCTTTAATTGGTTTCTCTTCTTTAATTGCATAGGTAATACCTCTGATACAATGGTGTATAGTCATAAGGATGGTGGTCATCCTTGTCTTGTTTATAATCTTAATGAAAATGGTTCTGATATTTTCCCATTTAGTAAGATATTGGCTTAGGATATCTATCTATCTATCTTATCATGCTAAGAAAGAAATTTTAAGTTTCTTTTTTTTTTAGTGTTTTCACCAGGAATCAGTATTGAATTTCATCAGAGGATTTTTCATTATCTATGGAGATACATAAATTTTTTTCTTAGATTTAATAATGTGGATTATAATACCAATGGGTTATCTAATATTGGACCAACTTTGCATTCTGAAAGACATTCCACTTAGTTGTGTTGTATTGATTTCACAATGTATAAGATTCTGTTTGCCAATGTTTTAGTTGGTATTTTTACATCAATATCCATAAACATACTGCTCTGTAGGTTTTTTTTGTATTTTTAAAAATTTAGATTTAGGTATTAGTGTAGTACTTGCTTCTTAAAAATTAGGAACTTTTTATTCATCTTTAATGTTCTGCAGCACTCTATAAAACATTGGAAATATCAAATCTTTGATGATTTGGTAGAATTTTTTTCCAAAGTTATCTGGGCAAGGTGCTTTTTTGGTGATGTTATTTCTTAATAACTTACTTTTTATCTTCTATGGAAAATGTTGTCTATCTATAAGTGAGTCAAATATCATTTATTTTATTGCCCTAAGAAATTATCCATTTCCTCTGTTTTCAAACCTATTTGCATAGAGGTCTGCAAAATAGTCACTTACGATATTTTAAATTTTTGTTTCAGTGGTTGTTTCCCTTGTCATCTTCTATTTTTTTATTTTATAATTTCTCCCCTATTTTATTAATTTCTTCAAACTTACAGGAATTTGATTTCAATGGCAAAAGATTTATATCAAATCTTAAGAGAAACCAGAGTATAGGAATTCGATTAATAAGTCTACTGTTTTTCTATTTTTAATTGATTAATTTCTACTTTTATCTAATTTTATGCTTCTTTGTGCTTTCTTTTTACTTTTTTATTGTTTTTTGAGCTGGGTTTTTAATTTCTTAATTTCGTTAAAAATTTTTAAATCAGAAATATTTAGTTTATTTAGTTCTGTGACTTTTCCTCTAAATACTAATTTCAATACATCTTTCCATTATTATTATTTTTCAGAAATTTTGTCATGTAAGTTTGTATTTTCCCTTTAGGTAGAATGTTTTCCAATAAACATTTTTTCTTAAAATTTGCATGGAAGAGTCTTTTTGCTCTTTAATTCTGTTAACAATTTCTAGTTTTTATTGCATTATGATATCTATTGTTGTGATATTTCTACTTTTTGAAACTTACTGATATTTTCTTTGTGACTTAATATTTGATTATGTTTTGTAAATGTTTTATTGCACTTGAGAAGAGGTGTATTATTTACTATATGGCTGTAAGTTTGGTATATGCTTATAAAGTTTGGTATATGGTTATAAAATCTACCCTGTTTTACATGTTGTCTAGATCTTACAACTCTTTAGTATTAAGTTGTGACTTTTAGCATTTTTGTTATATTTAATTTTTTTGGATTGAATTCTAGTTTGGCTGATAGCAGATCACATTTCCTGATTTCTTATTGTTTCCATTGACTTTAATGTTTTGTTCATCTCTTAATTTTAGATTTTCTGATTCACCTTGTTTTATGTATGTTTTTTGTATGTAGCATATAGTTACATCTTGCTCTGTGTACCAAACTGAAAATCCTTTCCTTTTATTAATAGTTTAGCCCATTTTTTTACATTTATATTTAGCCCATTTATATTTATATTGATATGGTTGCAATTTTTATTTTACACTCTGACACAATATAGTTATGTATATTTTAAGTTATTTGCTATGTTTCTCTCTCTCTCTCTGCATGATGTGTCTTTTTTGCCTTTTAATATTTTTCTAGGTGTGCTTTTGTTTACCACAAAAGTGGCCAGCAGGGTAAGACCATGAGAAAACATGCATGGGGATTTGGTGTTTATTCTTTTTGTTACTTACAGTTATCATGAAGTTTGGGTATTCTCTATGTTCAGCTTATGCTGAGGGCATAATTTGCGTAGTTTTATTTTTCTTATTATTTCTCTTTATTGCTTTTAGTTGTAGACAGGAACCCAGACAGTTGCTATCTTCCTCCATGACCTAGAATTCTGGCTTCTAGAAATCATAAGAATATTTCCCACTGTAGTCTGACATGCCGAATGTAGCTGTAGCAGTAATTAAATTGGTGGGGGGATTTTAGTAATTCGGTTGACAGCTTTTGGGAAATGACATGGGCTGGATTAAAGACCATAGGAAACCCAGAAAGTTTTTATGCTGCTATACTAGTAAAACTGCCATTAATGTGGACTGTTCAAAATGCTGAAAGACATATGGAACCTCAACTTTCTACAGGCAAGAAGCAGGCTGAGAAAGTCGTTCAAAGGGTATATTTTTTCATGTTCTCTTCAAAAATGGCCAAATAAGGTGATGGAAAAAGAAGAATTCCAAGAACATGGAGCCAAGGGCTGTGGAAAACAACTGACTGAGGAGCCACTCCCAGGAAGCCAAACCGGGGCATTATCAGAAAATATTATTCATCCTAAAAATAGACCCGCCATCCAGTGGGATTGTAGAATTGCTATGTACCAGTGAGTACAATGTGCCTCCTCTCTTTCCCTGTGTGAATGGCAGTGTTTATTGTGACTATTTTGCCTGATTTCGCCTGATTTCACCACTATATGATGAATTCTTTTAATTCATAGGCCTCTAGATGGGGACGACCCATATCTATACTTGTGGTGGAGAGTGTGTTGTTCTGCCTAGATACCCCTCAGGAATGAAGGACTTATTTTCTCATCTGCTGGGAGTGCTCGTGAAAGATAGTCCTTAGTTGTCATCCCTCCTTTGGGCATTTCCAATGGCTTATTTCCCAAGGTCATATATTCTTACAGGGACCGCTCTGATTCACGTTGGGCATGAAGTTCCAGCCCTTTATACCCAAAATTATGAGGGGCCACTCTAAGCTGTAGAATTTCTTTTGGGTTACCTGGGGCTATCTTGGAACTGAATCACAGATCAACATCTCCATCTGTCTAATCCTTCTTTTACTGTTTTCTACAAGTGTTTGTCTCAAGAGTACTCCCAAATAATTATAGGGCGTGCTAATTTCTTTCTCAGGTTATACGTTCCAGGAAACCTAATCTGCATCAAGTCCTGATATATGTCTACCACAAGTTGCTGAATTTTAAACTTGATGCTCTGTGGGATGAGATGTTTTGGGGAGTCTTGTGAGTGTCACCACTCACTAAATATATCTCAGCATATATGTGGGAATGAATAATTGTAGTCATGAATAAATACTATGGTAGATGGTAAAGATGGCTCCATTTTTTCGCTGCTCCCTATATTCATGTCTTTTGCCATCTTACTTTGCAGTGTTCCTCCATTCTGACACAGTACATGGCCATGTAACTTGCTTTTTCCTAGGAGGAAGTAGAAGTGGCAGTGTGCTAATACAAACCTAAGCCTCAGAATGTCTTATATATTTGCTTTTTGTTGTTGGCTTTAGTTTTTTTTGGCTGTTTCATTTCTGCACTTTAGCCTGCTGGGAACTGGGAAATAGAAGGAATATAGCCAAGCCATCAAGATCATCCAAGCTGAGGCCAGCATCAAGGAGCTGGAAGCCTATAAATGCAGATATATGAGCGAGCTCTGCTAACATCAGTAGTGCTCCCAACTGACTACTCCACACATAATTAGAACTTACTGTTGTGTACTACTGTAGTTCATTTTGTGGTTGTTTGTTATGCAGCATTATTATAGTAATAGAGATGGGATACAAGGGAAGAAAAAACTATGATGTGTGTGGATGCCACCTTGGTCTATAAAGGTATAAAGATACCTAGGTGAGTAATGTAAAGATCAGAGTATCAGTAATATTGAGGAGAGAGGAGGATTGTGTCTGGAACAAGGCTTATGAAGAGCGGCTCAAGTGGCTGAAAAAGTTATATTTCTTAAACTGGGTTGTGCTTAGAAGGGTGGTAATCATTCATTTAGCTACACATTTTTAAATGTAGATTTTCTCTACTTATTGTATTTTATGGTGAAAAGGTTAAAATAATTTTTTAAAATTACACAATTCAAGGCTTTAACTTTATAGCAAGAGAAATATATATCCTAGAGAGGTTAAGAGGAACAAATGGAAGTTAGCAGCAGGACAAGGATTAGCATCCAGACCAAACATTATGTGAATAAATGAGAAAAATAATATCAATAAAAGGAAGTGATATTTTCATAGAGAAGGATACAGAATTGGATGTAGTGGCTGATATTGTAATCTCAGCAATTTGGGAGGTTGAGGTGGGAGGATCACTTGAGGCCAAGAGTTTGAGACTAGCCTGGGCCACATAGTGAGACCCTGTCTCTACAAAAAAATTTTTAAAAAGTAGCTGGGTGTGGTGGCATGCAACTCTAGTCTTAGCTACTTGGGTGGCTAAGACATGAGGATTGCTTGAACACAGGAATTTGAGGTTGTAGTAGGCTGTGATCGTGCCACTGCACTTCAGCCTGGGCAACAGAACAATATCTTACATCTACAGAAAGAGAGAGAGGGAAGGACAGAAATAATGAGCTATGGAAAATTGCACACTAAAGGTGTTAAAATGTTTTTTTATCAGGGGAGGATATGAAATCTTTTTCTGAAGTTTTCAAGAAAATCATATTTTTGAAATGATAAAATGTATCCCTATCAAGAGGTGAGAGTTTCTATTAGGAAATGGTTGTTAAGCATCACAATTCCGTGTCTCCCTATCTAAACACTTTCTATACCCACCAAGAAGATAGATTCACATGATCCATGTATGCAAAATCTTATTGACAGAAATGGACTTTGACCTAGGAAATTTTCCATCCTCTCTACCCAGGCTTCCAGGGACACCATGAATGATTCTTTTAGCCTTAGATGATGTATTCAGAACCCCCTCTTTTACATTATAAATACATGGCTCACGTTAGAAAAATTCTTGTAGTAAGCATAGGTTCTACCAGAACATGTATATCTTATTTGCTAACTGCAAATTGTACTCTAGACAGTTATTACCAGTGGTGTTCTCAAGTCTGTCTAGTGAACGCCTCAAATACATTTTATTGACAAATGTCGGAAGTTACTGCACAAAATTGCAAAGCCGTTTGGTTCTGCAATCTGTAAGATTATTCTTCAGTAGAATCAAATATTTTACTTAAATTCTCCCCTACCTTCTATTACCTTTCCATATATTTTTATATTTTGTTAGTATCAGGGTTGAATGATATCAAACAGGAGTATCTACTAAAATTATTAGTGATTCTAAATAATTAGTGTGAATATGCAAATTCAGAAGGTTCAGTTGGTATTTTTACAGTTTACCATGACTCAGGTTAAACATCAACAGGTGTGGACTCTTAGAGTCTATGTACCTGGTCCATTTGCCCTAGGTTAAAATGAAGGAAACAACTGATACCCCCAAAATGTGGAAGGACTTGCCCAAGCTTGTTAGGTGTTCATCCAGACCTGGAAAGAATCTACCTTATGATAGGCTAGTCCTCTTTTCAATGTACTAGTCAGGCTCTCATTAACTTTGAGAGAGAAGATGAGACAATTTATCTTTGCCATTAAAATGGTGTCTTAATAAAAACGGTGTGTTTCCAGAATTTCTCTTAGGGGAGGTTTGGGGAGAGAATATGGCAATGGAGGTGGCTTAGGTGCTTGTTTTGAAATTGCACTTAAAAGTAAGATAAGGTTTTTACTTAGATTGGGGGTGGGGTGGGGTGGAGTAGCAAAATACCTCTTGGCTTCTGCACTGATTAAGACTAATTATTATTATTATTATTGTTACAGGGTCTTACTCTGTTTCCCAGGCTGAGTGCAGTGGCACAATCAGGGCTCACTGCAGCCTCAAACTCCCCGGCTCAAGCAATTCTTCTGCCTCAACCACCCGAGTAGTTGGGACTACTGGTGTACACCAACACACCCAGCTAATATTTTTATTTTTTTTGCAGAGACAAGGTCTCACTATGTTGTCCAGGCTGGTCTCGAACTCCCAGACTCAAGCAGTCCTCCTGCCTCAGCCTCCCAAAGTGCTGGGATTATAGGCATGAGTCACCATGCCCAACCAAGACTAATTATTTTTGGAACCTGTTTTAAGATGTGTTGGCATTCTCAATCAGGTTTAGAATAGTTGTATAGACTATACATGAAGATTCAAAACATTTCTTAAAATATTCTATTTTTAGCCAGTTTGCATTTAAGTACTTTAAAAAGGGGGCATTTCATCAGAGACAATGCTAGGTATATTTACCTTACTATATCCATGGCTCTATGTTTTCTAACACTGTGTAATTTACTCTTTTCTAATAGTATAGAAGGAGGCTATGACTCTTAAGTAGGCAGTTTGAGAAAAGAAAATATCTAAAAGCTGCTCTTTAGGGATAAACTGATAATAACAACAAAGTGTTATTAAAGAAACCCAAAGAAGTTACATATACACCTGCTTTTTTTTTTCTTTTTCTTTTCTTTCTTTCTTTCTTTTTTTTTTTTAAATTTGAGATGGAGTCTCGCTCTGTTGCCAGGCTGGAATGGAATGCAGTGGCGGGATCTTGGCTCACTGCAACCTCTGCCTTCCGGGTTCAAGCAATTCTCCAGCCTCAGCCTCCTCCTGAGTAGCTGGGATTAGAGGCACGTGCCACCACGCCCAGATAATTTTTGTAGTTTTAGTAGAGACAGTGTTTCACCATGTTGGCCAGGCTGGTCTTGTACTCCTGACTTCGTGATCCGCCTCCCTTGGCCTCCCAAAGTGTTGGGATTACAGGCGTGAGCCACCGCACCCGGCCCCATATACACTTGTTTTAAATCAACATTTCTCTGTGTGGATAAGATAGAAATTCAATGTGTATTCTCTGTGAAGCACACAAAAGGACGAGTCTTCAATTTAAAGGATCTAATAGCCTTCGAGTCTCTTGAGAATCTAGATTAATGGAGGTTACTCAGAAAATTGCAGAACATAGGAAATCCAGCTAGTGAACCTGTAACACTTGGATCCAAAAGCTAAAATCCTATCTCATGAGGAAAAGCAAAAAAGACAAATATCCACAGATGTAATAAAATACCCATGACATAAGTATTTCCTGTTGTGTTTTTGGCTTCACAAATACAGTATGTGTTTATATATCTATCAATTATATCAACTTAAAGTGTAGATTATGGAAAAACCTACATTTATTATCACCATCCACCAGTTTCCATATTTCCTCATGATCCTGTTACCTATAAGCATCAAAATGCAAAGCTGGCTTCCACCTGTGGAAAGTCGTCCCTGAGAGTCATTATTTTCCTTTTAACATTGACATCATACACTTTGACCTAAATTAGGAATTAAAACACTATCAGAGCAATCGTTAAAATTTTATAAGGTAAACTTCAGTTCTCTCTTTGGAGGATCAGAAATACTCATGTAGCCTCCATCTAAGGAATCCAAGGTGCAGGAAGTGGAATGAGGTACCAGACATTACACAGCAATAAGTGGAAGGGTTTTGATGAGGATCAGTGCTTCTCTGAGTAAGGTGAGGCTGAAGAATTGAGGAGTCTCTGCCAGCCCCAATTAACTCACTTCTTTGAACTCTACTGATGGAGATTGTTCTGGGAATATCTGAGATAAAATTTATCTTTGCAATAACTGTTATTTTTAAGGAAAATTTCATGAACGAACTAACAGCAAGTACAAGATTTTGGAGACTAACATAATGGGTGATTATTATGGCTACTTAAGCTAACAAACTTTTAAGATAGAACAACTATTTTGCATATAAATATTAAATCAAGTGTTTTCCATTCAATTCCTAATGAGGAAGCTTTCCTACTGGCCATAGCGGATACCTAACATCACTTACTAGCTGTTACTTTGTTACTGAACATGGCAGGAGGGGGCATGGGGGGGTGTCATGGGACTGCCTACTTTCAGAAAGTTCAGCTTTTTGTATTTCATATAACAGCAAAAGTTTACAGGACTTGGAAGTTCATATAGTATTTATATTGTGTCAAGTAGAGCTCTTAACAAGCAATTACTGTATACAAACACCTTCATTAAAAAAATGAGAATTTTAGATGAGAGTCCTGTGTATCATTTCTTAAAGATAACCTACAAGGAGTCAAAGGAGTTTCTCTATTTGGCCAACACAGAACAGCTGATGAATAAATATATTCATAAGGAGAAACTTGCTGAAAAATAAAATACCAGTGCTTTGTAAAAGCAATGATGGAGGTGAGCAAATCCTAATCTTAAATGAGACATAAAAAGGACCGCACGTCAATTCAATTGTTTAATTAGAGATAATTCTCAGAAGAAAAGGGGTTAATTTTTTCAAAATAAATGATTCAATTTATGATAAGCCCTAGAGGCTTTATGCTAATTACAAGTTATTTTAAGACTTGCGGTTGTAAGCACAGTTTATGGTTACCTCTGTGAGAGCTGTTTGGATCATGAGAGCTCTACTTTATGCCTTGTTTTAGCTGCTTGAAATGAGATTTTGTTGTTGTGCAGGAACACTAATATAAAAAGCAGAATTTGTGTGTTTTGTTGGTACGCATAGATCATAACTGTGGGCCATGAGGAATGTGCAGCTGTTCTTTCATTGCACTAGGAAGGAAAATGTTTTGCTGTGTTACAAGTCTGTGTGCTTATACCTTCCTGACTTGCTCCTTTCAGAATAATTTCCCCAGAGTCAAATCCCAGGCAAGTGCAGCCTTTACATATTGAGATGGGCATAAATGCTAGCTCGAGGCTTTTTCTGAAGTTGTGAAAGGTTGACAGTACTTTACTGGTTGGCTCAAGTAAGAAATTATGGAGGTTTTCATGTCAGAACAAATGCACTTACATTTTCCATCCAAAACACTTACCAATTTACTCAAAATTAGGAGATAATTGAAAAGCAGTTTCATAACATTCTGGCTTTCTAAAAGAAAATAAAATTGTTTTAAAACATGCAAATTATACTGTTAATTGCTGAGTGTTTTTTTCTCTCATAGTAGCGGTTGTGCATTCTGTCTATGCCTGCTTGGATATTTATGTTGAGTAAATACATTTGTTTTGTTTTCAGTTATAAAATGTTCTTTTACTCGAGTAAGAGCAAATTCTTCCCTTATTTATTTTTCCAGAGATGTCATGCTCATTATGTATGCATTTGGGTGTAACTACAACAAAACAAAATGGATTTTCATAAATAAAATTTACATAGCTGAAAAGAGCACATTTTATCTCCAAGATAAGCATTGCCATCTTTTTTCTGATTGTTGCTCTGTAATTCTTCTGAACAACATAATGAAAATAAGTCAAAATGAGAAATCAATTCTGTCTCTTTATAAAATGTCAAATATGTATGTCAAATTCCCTAAGAACTGTAAATGGCTCTTAGTATTTTTAAAAATCCTAGATGTAATTACATTAAGTAATTTGGTTTCCAAAGGAGTTTGAATAATTAAAAAGCACTTGCTGATTTTCTTCAGTAGACTAAAAAGTATTTTAATAATACACAAATAGCAGAAATTGAAAAAAGACTTAAATAGAAGGATCATTTTAACTAACCAATTTATGAATTTTGAAATTTCAAGCTTATGGTGTTTATACCAAGACATGCTACCTATTAGTTACAGGCAGATGACATTAGTGAGAAATCAGTTATATGTTAGGCTTTTAAAATTTAACTCAATTCTAAAAGCTTTCCTCTCTCTTTACATGGCTGTTCCATAACCATATGGGAGACATGAACTCCAGTTGACTCTGGATTACCTACGGAATTGGGGTGAGGGTTAGTATGGATAAATGAAATCCACAGATAATCTTAAGACATTTTAGCTTTCATCTCCCCAATCTCCCCTGCCTCCAAATTATTTCAGCCACTGAGATGCAGCAAAATGTAATATGTCCTTGTTTTATTTTTTTCTCTTATGTTTCCTAGTTTTCTCGATTACTTTAACAGAAGTTTAGGGAAAACTGAGTGGTCCGTGTGTAGGCATGAGGCAAAAGGCATTGAATTTAGATCCTCATCCTTAAATACGCATGACTGTATGAGCCATGCTGTTTTCTTGCAAACCATTTTTTTTCTTGCCCCTGACAAATTGTAACCTGCTTTCTCTGGTGAAAGCAGTTCTGACCCTTTTACATCCCTAATAACTGCTTGGAACCTGACTAAGATAAAGGGTCCTGCTGCTGCAGACGCCAGCTTACAGGGCACAATCAGGGCTAGCATTGATTGGCAATGGTTCATTACCCATGGGGACAGCTGCCCTGTTTATCATCCTAATCTTTTTTGGACCCAATGTTTTTTGTTTTTTCACCCACTCTGTGGTAGAGCTGAGGCTGGAGGAGGCTGTGCTTGGGTTCATCTTACCAGCTGGAAAGAATGAAAACGTGACCAAACACCTGAAAAATTGCCACCTGGCCACACAATGACTTTAATGAGACTGGCTCTCATCTTCCTCTGTGACTGCAATCACAACAAGACAATGTTTGTTAGTTTTTAATGCAATAATCAGTTCTTTTGAAGGAAAGCACTCTATGTAGGGTTAGGGGTGGCTGGGTGGCTAAAAACAAACTGTGTTTTTTAAAAAAAACATCAACTGCTGCTAAAAACCAATGTGTTCATTGTTTTTTAAAGTCAGGACTATCATGTAAGTAGACATTGCTTTTATTTCTTTTGAAAAAGAAGAGGCTGATTCAAATCAAGACTCTCTCAGTTTATTTCTTTGTAATAATTTATACATTTATAAATTCAATCATTTCTGTATTCTTCCTGTGAAGAATTATTATAATTTATCTGGCTCTAGAGCAAAATAAGGACTTGGGTATCCAAGATTTAAACCTTCAGTATCTAAACACCAGGAGGTGCTCTAAGATAACATGAAACAACACATTTCCCCGAGATTTACGGATTCTAGTTACATGAAATTTACTAACAAAACTGTTTGCTCTGAGAGGCCCTAAACGTTCAGATTCTAAGGTATGCAGTGTAGTAGACCATCTTCTGGATCTAAAGGACTCTTTCAAGGGAGAACAGTAGCCCTGTCAAGATTTCGGGGACATTAGTAAAAATTTGCAGAGAGATGTTTTCTACATGCCTATGACCTGGAACTATCTGTGGAAGATGGTAAACAAAGAATGTTAATACTGAGTTTGTTTTGTGTTACAGTTTAAAATGCAGTGAGAAAGCCAGGTGAGACTATGAAATTTTGGAGCTGGTGTATTACATTGTGCATGGATAAGTACTGTATTTGCTCTTCCAAACCAGAGATCAGGTAAAATTATGAAGACAACCTTTTCAGGTATTATATAGGGAGAAATTAAAGAGAAATTTATTTGTGTTTTTATGGATAATCAATAGGATCCTATCCTGGGGAAAGCATTCTAATAAGTAATTAAAAAAAATAAGCTTCATTGAGTTACAATTTACATACAAGAAAATTAATACAATGAATTTTACAGTTAGAAATGCATAATTTGATGAATTTTGGCAGATGTGGATAGTCATGTAAGTACCACAGAAGTCATGATATAGAACATTTCTATCATCCAAAAAGAGTTCTTTCATGTTCCACGTCAATTAATGTCATTGCTCCACACCTTGGACCCTGGTAACTAATGATTTGTTTTCTATTGCTATAATTTTGCCTTTTCTGGAATTTTATATTCATTTTTTTTTGTGGCCAGCTTTTTAAACTTTTCATACCGCTTTTGAGATTCACCTATGTTGTATGTATTAATAGCTGATTTCTTTTTATGACAGAGTAGTATTCCATTGTATGGATGCATTGTAATGTTATTATACATTCACAACTTGATGAATATTTGAGTTTTTTTCCAATTTTTTGATATTATGAATAAAGCTGCAATGAAGATCTGCATGCAAGTCTTTGTATAGACAAGTGCTTTTCCTTTTCTCTTGGGAAAATACTTGGGAATGGGATGGCTAGAACATATAGTGGGTATATTTTTAACTTTTTCAAGATACTCTTATAATATTTTTCAGAGCATTTGTACTGTCTTACATTACCGCCAGTAGATTATAAAAGTTCCAAATACTCTGCACCTCACCAACACTTGGTATGGTCAGTCTTTTTAATTTTAGCCATTCATAGTGGTTGTAACTTGCATTTCCCTAAAGATACACTGAGAATCTTTTGTATGTGTTTGTTTTACATGCATACATTTTCTTTAAAGGAGTTTCATTCAAATATTTTGCCAAATTTTAATTGGGCTGTGTTTTCATATTATTGAAATTTGGGGATTCTTTATATATCAGAGTACAAATGCTTTATCCAATGTAGGCTTTGCAAATATTTTATTCTAGTTCATGGCTTGTCTTCTAACTCATTCTTTTCAAACAACAAAAGTTTTTAGTTTTGATGACATCTTCTTTATCATTGTCTTTAATGAATCATGCTTTCTGTGTTGTTGCTAAGAAATCTTGGCCTGATCCAAGGTTACATATGTTTTCTCCAAAGTTTTGATCTAAAGGTTTTATAATTTCAGTTTTTACTTTAAGCCTGTTATTTGTGTTAATGTTATATATGGTGTAAGATAGGATTAAAACTCATTTTTTTCATATTAATTTCAAATGTTTTCAGCATCACTTGTTAAAAAAGACTATAGTTTCCTCACTGAATTGCTTTTGCACATTTGTAAAAAAACCAGTTGTCCATATGTGTGTGCATTTATTTCTGGACACTGCAGTTAATCTAATGACCTATTTCTCCCATCCAAATATTAGCTAGGCCTGACTCTGCTTAGCTTCTGAGATCACATGAGAGCAAGTACATTTAGGGTGGTATGGTTGGAGACTATTGACCTATTTCTTTATCTTTATACCAGTACCACTCTGTCTTAATTCCTGTAGCCTGGGCCAACTACATAATTTTTGGGATCTAGCATAAAATAAAAATATGGGTTCCTTTGTTAAAAGTTAAGAATGTCAAGACAGAGACAAAGAGCATTCAACCAAGCACAGAGCTCTTCTGACAGTGGGACCTTGTGCAACTACACAGGCTACATGCCCATGAAGCCAGCCCTGATCACAGCATTATAATATGTCTTGAAATAAAAATCAGGCAGAGTTAGCATTTCCACTTTATTCTTCCTTTTCAAAGTTATGTTGACTAGTCCAGGATTTTTGTATTTCCATATGAATTTTAGAGCTAGTCTATTTTTTTTTAAACAAACCTGTGGAATTTTTATTAGGATTGCAGTAAATGTATAGATCAACTTGAGGGGGATAGATTTCTTTGCAATATTGTGTCATCAGACCAATTTAGGGCTATGTGAGTTATTTATCTTTTTTATTATTATTAAGTTGTAGGGTACATGTGCACACTGTGCAGGTTTGTTACATATGTATACATGTGCCATTTTGGTGTGCTGCACACATTAACTCATCATTTACATTAGGTATATCTCCTAATGCTATCCCTCCCCGCTCCCCCGACCCCATGACAGGCCCCGGTGTGTGATGTTCCCCTTCCTGTGTCAAAGTGTTCTCATTGTTCAATTCCCACCTATGAGTGAGAACATGTGGTGTTTGGTTTTTTGTCCTTGTGATAGTTTGCTGAGAATGATGGTTTCCAGCTTCATCCATGTCCCTACAAAGACATGAACTCATCCTTTTTTATGGCTGCATAGTATTCCATGGTATATATGTGCCACATTTTCTTAATCCAGTCTATCTTTAATGAACATTTGGGTTGGTTCCAAGTCTTTGCTATTGTGAATAGTGCCACAATGAACATATTTATCTTTTTTGAGTGAGTTTTGTAGATGGTGTCTATTGAGGAACTGGGCCATGTCATCAATGTTGTCAAATTTCTTGGCATAAAGTTGTGTCCTTCCTTATTCTTTTTTCATATATGTAGCATCTCTGTTAATAGCACATCTGTCATTACTGATATTGGTGATTTGTATCTTCTCTTTTCTTGATGAATTTGACTAGAGTTTTATTAATGTTATTGATTTTCTCATAGAATCATTTTTGGTTTCATGATTTTTAAAATTTAATTGATTTCTGCTCTTATTTCCTACTTACTTTTTACTTAATTTTCTCTTCTTTTCCTAGTTTCCTAAAGTGGAAACTTTCATATTTGAACCCTTTCTCATTTTCTAATATGGATGTTTAGTGCTACAGTTTCTCCACTAGTTATTATGTTAGTGGCATCTACAAATATTGATGTATTATGTCTCTATTTATATTTCATTAAAACGGTTTCTAATTTTTAAATTTCTTCTTTAATCTATGGGTTATTTACAAGTTGTTATTTAGTCTCTAAATATTTCAGGATTTTCCAAAGGTTTTTCCCTTATTTATTTCTAATTTAATTCTATTGTGGTCAGAAAACATTTGTATAACTTAAATTCTTTTCATCTTATGGGGATTTGTTTTATCACCAAGACTCTGGTTTATTTTGGTAAATATTCCATATACATTTGAGAAGAATGTACATTCTGCTGTTTTTGTGTGGAGTGTTTTATCAATTTCATCTTGGGCAAGCTGGTTAATGTAGGTCAATGTTGTCGAAAACTTTTACGTCTTCACTGATATACCAGCTACTTTTCAACCCACTTTTGAGAGAAGGGTACTGAAATATCCAACTGTAATTATGGATTTGTCTGCTCCTTATAATTCTATCAGTTTTTTCCTTATATATTTTGAAGTTGTGTTGTTAAATGCAAAAACTTTAGAATTGTTATGTCTCCTGATATGTATTGAATTCATTAACAATATATGATGACTTCCTCTATTGTCAATAATATTCTTGGCTCTAAAATATACTTTGTCTTATATTCATTCTGGTTTTTCTTTGATTTGTATTAGAATGGTATATATTTTTTCCATCACTTTACTTTTAACCTGCACACAAGCATTTAAAATGTGTTTCCTGTGGGCTGCATATAGTTGTGCCTTGTTTTTAAATCCAATTTGACCTAGACACTATTTTCATCTAGAAATAAATTTGACAATTTATTTTAATTGAGGATGTTTAGACCATTTACATTTAATGTGATTATTGATACAGTTAAGTTTCAGTCTTTTTTCTTGTCATTTGTTTTCTGGTCCTCTGTACTTTGTTTACCCTTTGCAAATTTCCTGTCTTCTTTGGGATTTAACATTTCTTATGATTTTATTTCATTTTCTTTGCAAGTTTACTAGCTCTTACTTTTTGTTTTATTGTTTTAGTGGTTGCTTTAGAGTTTATTTTATACATATTCAAGTTATCACAGTCTACCTTCAAGTGGTATTATATCACTTAATGTGTAGTACAAGAACCTTACAATAGTATTATTTCTATTTCTTTCCTTTGATTCTTTATATTATTGATGTCATGTATTTTATTATACATATGTTATAGGTATTATAATTCATTGTTATTATTTTTGTCTAAATAGTAAATTATCTTTTTTTTTTTTAATTTTGAGACAGAGTCTCACTGTGTTGCCCAGGCTGGGGTGCAGAGACACGATCTTGGCTCACTACACACCTGGCCTCCCAGGTTCAGGCGATTCTTGTGCCTCAGCCTCTCAAGTAGCTGGGATTATAGGCATACACCACCACACCTGGTTAATTTTTATATTTTTATTAGAGATGGGGTTTTGCCGTGTTGGCCAGGCTGGTCCCAAACTCCTGGTTTCAAGTGATCTGCCTGCTTTGGCCTCCCAAAGTGCTGCAATTACAGGCGTCACTGCGCCTGGCCAGTCGATTATCTTTTAAATATATTTAAATGAGGAAAATATCTCATACATTTACCCAGACAGTTACCATTTCAAATGTTCTTTCTTTAAAATAGATTCATATTTCCATCTGGCATTATTTTCCTTTTGCCTAAAGGACTTCCTTTAATTTAAGGAATGTTTAAATATGTTTAACATATCTGTACTGTGGGTTTGCTGGTGATAAATTTTCTGTGCTTTTGTGTGTCTAAAAAAATCATTATTTGTCTTTATTTTTAAAATTTATTTTTTCTGTGTATAGAATTCTAGGTTGGCAATTTGATGTTTATTCATTCAGTACTTTACCAGCACTTCACTGACATTACTTACTATAAGAAATTTGCTATTATTATTATCTTTGTTCCTATTTATGTATCATGCTATTTTATTCTGATGTGTTAAGATTTTCTCTTTATTATTAGTTTTCATAAATTTAATTATGATGTGCCTTCGTGTAGTTTTCTTCATGTTTTTTCTCCTTATAGCCACTGAGCTTCTTGAATCTGTGGAATTATAATTTTCATTAAGTTCAGAAAAATTTTAGCCATTTTTTTTTGTATCGTGCCCTTTTTCTTTACCCTTTTGCAGAATTCAATTACCTATATATGAGCTATTTGAAGTTGTCCCACAGGATAATACTATTCTTTTTATTCATTTCTTTCTCTATGTCTTTCATTTTAGATAGTTTCTACTGTGATGTATTTAAGTTCATTAATCTTTTCTTCTGCACTGTCAAATTTGTTGTGAATCCCAATGAACATTGATTTTATCTTAGACACTATTTTCATCTAGAAATTTTATTGGTATTATTTTTATATCTTCCATAGCTTTGACTGTTAGTATAGTTGATACAGTTATATTATCTGTTTTAATGTTTTTGTCTGTTAATTCTAACATCTGGGTGAGTTTGGGTCTGATTTTGATTTTTCTTATCATCATGGCTCATATTTTCCTGCCTCTTTGCATGACTGGTCATCTTTGACTGGATGCTTGAAATTGTAATTTTATATTACTGGGTGCTAGATATTTTTATATTTCTATCAATATTTTTGAGCTTTGTTTTTGGATGCAGGTAAGTTGCTTAGAAACAGATCTTTTTGCATCTTGCTTTTCAGATGTGTAATGCAGGAGCAGTAGTACAGCAGTTTAGTCTAGAGCTACTTATTTCTGACCAATGAGGCAAAGTCCTTCTGTGAACTCTATTTAATGCCCCTGAATTATGAGATTTTCAAGTCAGGCTGGTGCCAACAAGACATATTCCAAGAACTGTGTACATGCCAGATTTCCGCTAATTGTTTTGAATGGCTTTCTGGACTCAGATGGTTTCCTCACATGCATGTACTGATCAGTACTCAAGGGAGACTCTCTGCAGACCTCTGGGATCTCTTTCTGCTCAACATTTTCTTCTCCAGAACTCTTCCCTGCAAAATCTAGCTACCTTAAGCATCCTTAGATTTTTAGTTCCACTTCTACTCAGGGAGTCCACTGGGCTTTGCATGGGTTGTCCCTCTCTGTTCTGTGGTCTGGAAATTCTTTTGAGGCAATATATCTGGAAAAATCATATGGCTTACTTAGTCGGTTTCTTGTTTCTTTCACATTGCTGTCCTTCATTGCCTGATGTTCAGTGTCTTGAAAGCCATTATAACGTATATTCTTGTCTGTTTTATTTTGTTTCTTGTTATTTCAGCTTGGAGGTTAAATCTGGCCCCTTCTTAACTAGAAATAGAAGCAATTCCTATACTCTTTTTAATTTTTTGATATTATTTATCAGACTTTGGGTTTGTTTAGATATCTGTCTATTTTCTGTTTCACTGGAGATCAGGTACTCTGTTTTGTTCACATTTTTTGAACATTAGTGAATGAATAAATGAATGAAGTATATGATCTAAAATGACAATGAACATAGAAATCTTGAAACTTTCTGTAATCACCTACCAAGTTATCTTGCCTTATAATTGTTTTATGTTGATAATCAGTGGCTCTTTTCTAAAGAATTTGCAACATTTTATTGATAATTGCCCACTGTTTCTAGTGGTAAGAAAAGAGTCCTTTCTCCTCAGTTTGCAGAAGAAAAAGTAGAGCATTTAAAACTTTTTTAGAGTGTCAAGCAAAGGTTGTTTGCATTATAAAATCAATGAAAATACTGAAGCTTTTCATCCCTGAAAAATATTGAATATGTAAATTAGGGCACAAATTTTAGTTTGCTCTTAGGTAGTTTGATGATAATTATGAGAGTTATATTATTTAAATCTAAGCTCTTGAGAGTTCTTTCTTTTTTATATTTCTAAGAGAGCCCAACCTTACGTTAATGTACAAATTCTTTTTGAGTATTAGTGAATCAATAGTTTTCACAAATTATCTAACTCCTCATTATCCTCACTTTCCAGTATGAGAAATCTCATTTAATTTAAGATAAGACAATATCTGTTACTGTAATAATTCAGTTCTGACAAATTTTAATTTTATTTTAAAATACTGGCAGAAGGTAAGATCTCAAATATGAAATTCTCCTTTTGACTTTATCTATCTATTTATCTTTTGGAACTCATGGTTTTCCACTTGCTTTTTTCCATTAACATATCTTGAAGATTTTTTCTCTATTAGCTTTTATAATTTTACCTTTTTCTTTTAATTGCTGCAGAATATTTCTCATGTACATGTATTATAATTTACATAATCAATCTTCCATTGAAGTTTTAAATGGAATTCTTTGTGCAACTAAGAATGTTACTATCAACCACACCTTTTTATGTTTGATATGAAACATCTGTGAACCTTTTAGGATTTGTATTTAATTTACTGAATTTTCTGGAATTTTTGGACCATTCCATTGGGGACATTTAGATAATTTCTGGCCAAGATAAAGTGTGACTGCTTTGAAAAGTCTACAAAAGCAACCTTTACAAAAGCTTCTCTTGGCAAAGCACAGCCTAGAACCAAGCCAATAGCATTTTTCAGCTTCACTGCATTCATGGCTTTTGAGGCCATGAGGTGTCAGTATCCTTTCTGTAGATGTTTCAGAAGAATGCCTCAATTCATATTTCACTTGTGGGATTTTGTAGTTTGGCATAAATGAACACTACAAATAGGTTCTAGTTTGGTGACCATATATTACAAAAATGGTTGGATTCATATTTATGTATATTCGTGAATTTCAGGTTTTTTGAAATTGATATCCAGCCTGTGAAATCAGGTGTAATGTTTTCAAAAGTAAAATTTAGTATTACTAACACATTTCAAATACTATTTTATAATACACTTGTTTATTAGTCTGTTCTCATACTGCTATATAGGACTGCCTGAGACTGGGCAATTTATAAACTAAAAAGGTTTAATTGACTAATAATTCCACATGGCTAGGGAGGCCTCAGAAAACTTACAGTTATGGCAGAATGGGAAGAAAACACATCCTTCTTCACATGATGACAGGAAAGAGAAGAATGAGAGCCAAGCAAAGGGGAAAGCCCCTTACAAAACCATCAGATCTTGTGAAAGCTTCCTATCATGAGAATAGCATGGGGAAAAACACACCCATGATTAAATTACCTCCACCTGGTCCCTCCCATGACATGTGGGGATTATGGAAACCACAATTCAAGATAAGATTTGGGTGGAGGCAAAAACAAATCATATCATTCCATCCCTGGCCCCTCCCAAATCTCATGTCCTCACAATTCAAAACACAATCATGCCTTTCCAATAGTCCCCCAAAGTGTTAACAAATTCCAGCATAACTCAAAAGCCAAGTCCAAAGTCTCATCTGAGACAAGGTAAGTTCCTTCTACCTATGAACCTGTAAAATCAAATGCAAGTTAGTTATTTCCTAGATACAGTGAGGGTACAGGCATTGGGTAAATACACCCATTCCAAATGGGAGAAGTTGGTCAAAACAAAGGGGCTGCAGGCCCCAATAGGACAGTCATTAAATCTTAAATTTCCAAAATCATCTCCTTTGACTCCATGTCTCACATCCAGGGCACTCTGATGCAAGAGGTGGTGGCCTTGGGCAGCTCCACCCCTGTGGCTTTGCAGGGTACAGCCCCCTTCCTGGCTGCTTTCATGGGCTGGCGTTGAGCGTGGCATTGCCAGGTGCATGGTCCAAGCTGTCAGTGGCAGTACCATTCTGGGGTTTGGAGGATGGTGGCCCTCCTCTCACATCTCCACTAGGCAGTGCCCCAGTGGGACTCTGTGTGTGGACTCTGCCTCCACGTTTCTCTTCCACACTGCCCTAGCAGAGGTTCTTCATGAAGGCTCCACCCCTGCAGCAAACTTCTGCCTGGACATCCAGGCATTTACATATATCCTCTGAAATCAAGATGGAAGTTTTCCAACGTCAATTCTTGACTTCTTTGCACTAGCAGGCTCAACACCACATGGAAGCTGTCAAAGCTTGGGGCTTGTACCCTCTGAAGCCAAAACCTGAGCTGTACCTCGACCCCTTTTAGTTACTGCTGGAGTGGCTGGGATGCAGGGCACCAAGTCAATAGGCTGCACACAGCAGGGGGGTCCTGGACCTGCTGTCAGGAAGCCATTTTTTCCTCCTAGGCCTTCAGGCCTGTGATGGGAGGGGCCACCGTAAAGGTCTCTGACATGCCCTGGAGACATATTCTCCATTGTCTTGGTGATTAATATTTAGCTTCTTGTTACTTACGTAAACTTCTGCAGCAGGCTTGAATTTCTCCCCAGAAGATGGGGTTTCCTTTTCTATTGCATCATCAGGCTGCAAATTTTCCAAACTTGTATGCTCTGCTTCTTCTTGAATGCTTTGCTGCTTAGAAATTTCTTCCACAAGATACCCTAAATCATCTCTCTCAAGTTCAAAGTTCCACAGATCTCTAGGGCAGGGGCAAAATGCCACCAGTGTCTTTGCTAAAGCATAACAAGAGTCACTGTTACTCCAGTTCCCGACAAATTCCTCATCTCAGTCTGAAACCATCTCAGCATGAACTTCATTGCCCTTATTACTATCAGCATTTTGGTCAAAGCCATTCAATACATGTCTAGGAAGTTCCAAACTTTCCCACATCTTTCTGTCTTCTGAGCCCTCCAAGTCTCTAGGAAGTTCCAAACTTTCCCACATTTTCCTGTCTTCTTCTGAGCCCTCCAAAGTGTTCTAAACTCTGCCTGTTACCCAGTTCCGAACTCACTCCCACATTTTTGGGTATACTTATAGCACCCCACTCCTGGTACCAATTTACTGTATTAGTCCATTCTCACACTGCTATAAAGTACTGACCGAGATGGTAATTTATAAAGGCTAAAGATCTAATTTAATCACAGTTCAGCATGGCTGGAGAGGCCTCAGGAAACTTACAATCATGGTGGAAGGGGAAGCAAACATGTCTTTCTTGACATGATGGCAGAAAGGAGAAGAATGAGAGCTGAGCCAAGGAGGAAGGCCATTAGAAAACCATCAGATATCATGAGAACTTATCCACTATCATGAGAATGCCATGTGGGGAACCACCCCCATGATTCAATTACCTCCACCTGGTCCCTACCGTGACATATGGGCATTATGGAAACTACAATTCAAGATGAGATTTGGGTGGGGACACAGCCACACCATATAAGCTTGATCAAATAAACTTTTTGCAAAAAAAAAAAAGAAGAACAGAAGATCATTTTGAAAATAACAAAAATGTGCCACACATTTAATACTTTTTCTTCTAAAAGCTTTAGGTGCTTCCTTAGATATCATCAAATTATATGTCACTGCAGTCCTGGAAGAAAGATCAGTGATAGGAATTGTAGGCATTTATGGGCTTCATGGTTTTGTCCAAGATGAAAAGAGGAACCCCTATTTATTGCTCACATCCTTTAGAAAAGTAACTTACCATACATTGTCTCTTGTTAGCCTCAGAACATCAATGTAAGGGAGGTATTATTAGCCCCGAGGTTCAATGACATTAAGAGTTTAAACAAAGCCATACACCTAGAAAGTGAAAGTGAGGGTTTGAACTCAGGTCTTTCTTTTTTCAAATCTTGTGCTTTTTCCTCCAAAAGGAATATTTTTTTTCCACTATAGAATACTTCTTTTGTGTATGTGCACATGCATACATGTGTGTATGGAGAGTTGCTCCAGAATTCTCAAACATTTCTATATCCTAATGTAAAGGGAAAAAAGATCCACATAGCCTATATTTGTTTTGAACAGGAAAGAAAATAATTTTTTTTTTTTTTTGAGACGGAGTCTTGCTCTGTCACCCAGGCTGGAGTGCAGTGGCACGATCTCAGCTCACTGCAAGCTCCGCCTCCTGGGTTCATGCCATTCTCCTGCCTCAGCCTCCGGAGTAGCTGGGACTGCAGGCGCCTGCCACCACAACTGGCTAATTTTTTTGTATTTTTAGTAGAGAGAGGGTTTCACCATGTTACCCAGGATGATCTCAATCTCCTGACTTCGTGATCCGCCCGCCTCAGCCTCCCAAAGTGCTGGGATTACAGGTGTGAGCCTCCGTGCCCAGCAAGAAAATAAATTGATAGGAGATGGAGTCCTTACTAAGAATTTGATTTTTGACAGTTTAAAGAAAAACACATTTTTAAAAATATATATTCTTTCTTTGATTTTCACTGGAATTAGAAAAAGGAGAATAATGTTCTCATGAGAGAAGTGTCCTAGCATAATAAAAGCAAAGCCTAAGAATGAATTGTTTAGTAAGAGATTTCCTGTGGCTAGGACTGGAGGCAAATTTTTTTGAACAGTACTGTCTGACATATATTCAAAGTTGTTTACTATTCTATGTGATCATTATCCTCTTGTCTTTAAATCTTCAAATTGATTACATATAATATCCTTGTGTTTGTTTTAATTTGGGTAATGAGGGAGAAGATGATGGCCATGGTGGGCAAAATAAGAAAGGGCTTAGCAGTACAGAAGGCTAACCATGAACAGCAATCAAGGATTAAGCAGGGGCAGCAACTTAAAGGGGGAGGGAGAGGAGATTTCACTTCTCTTCCAGATTTCCATTCTGCTCTTCTCAGAGAATCTGCAGCAATATTAGAACACTAGACTTCTCATAGTAAGTGCAATGGGGACTAAAACCTAAAAGACTTGGGAATTCTGGGGAGGAGGGTGGAAGACTTGGGGATATTTGATTTAAATAACTTTCATAATCATTAGGCTTTCTTGTTTTACCATTTTGGGTAGCTATAAGATGCCTCACAAAAATATTCCTGTAGTTACCTTCAGTATCTCTGAAGTGATAACTTATTAATAAAATTGTCATTAGTGCCCTCATGAGACATAGAAAATGCTTGGTTGCATTCTCTCTTCCTTTATTTCCTCTTTCTTTTTGCATATTTGGGGGGTATGTGTCTACCTGCAGATGGGCAGAATTTTTTAAATATAGCAAGTGGCTTCCTAACAAGGTGTTTAAAATTCATAATGAACATGTTATAGGTTTTAGAAACAACCTCATTGTTAATAAGACTGAGAACTTGAGGCACAAAGAGAGTAACTCGTTTCAGCAGAATGTGGAATATAGGCACAATAGCATGAGGTAAAACAAGCTGTAGTATTTGCTAGATTATATAGGCAGTCAATACCATTGCCTTCATGTAATTTAATTCTTAGTTTTGATTTTCTGTTGAAGTAATTGATGGAAGATCAACATAAATTAAATAATATTTTCATTTTTTCTTAAAGACAAGTAATACAACTCTGTTTTGAGAAAATACTATTTAAAATATCTATTTTTAATGTAATGATTCAGTTATCTATTTCTTTGAGTTTTCCTAAATTAAGTTTTGCTGTTAAAAAACCTTAACTAGATAAGCATCTGTTCCTTTTGCATGGTTGGAGTCTACCCTCTTCCTAAGAATAAACTCATTTCAGTTATTTTTCTTTAATAAAGCCTGCTCTAAGACTGCCATTTATGATTCTCAATTTGAGTGGCCTTTTCTCAATGCCTGCAATTTAAGTACATAATATTTTCTATTGTTTTTCCTGCTTATTCTAGTAAATTACTGCCATTGTCCCCTGATCTACCTACTGTTTAAAATCTAAATTGACAATACAAAACAATTTGAATATTTGGAACAATATTTATCCTCTAACATAGGTCAGATATTAATAAATTCTTACAGAATCTCCATTAAGAGAGGTAGCTGTGTCATGGCTAAGAGCATGGACTTTTAAATGAAATGCCTGGATTTTAATCCAGGCTTCACCACTTACAATTCTGTGAAACTGGACAAATTTTAAAATCTCTCTTTAAATGGTTACCACATCTGGAAAATCTCAATGAAATAGCATATTTCCTATCTGGTTGTTGCAAGAAAAAAATATATATATATGTGCCAAATTACAGCAAAATCTATCCCATGGTATTTCATGTATTTTACATTAAAAAAGTACACTAAGAAGCAAATTCATTTAATAGTCAAAATACCAATTAAAATAATCTCTAATGCAGTGGTATGTTGATTTAAATCACCCTTAATGTTATCTGCAGTATCTCAGTTGTTAGAGGAGATTATTTAATCCATGAATAATAATATATTATTGAAAGCCCAAGTATATTGGCATCTGTCTTAGTCAGTCCTGGCTGCTGTAACAGAATACCATAGACTGGGTAGCTTAAACAACATTTATTCTTGAGTTTTGGAGGCTGGGAAGTCCAAGTTCAGAGCACCAGCAGATCTCTAACTCTTGGTGCACATCAGTAACCCAAGTCTCCTCTCCTTGAGTGTGGATGGAAACTGTGATTTGTTTCTTAACCAATAGAATATGGCAAAGGTGATAGGATGTATGTGATTATGTGCATGTGATTATATAAGATTGTAATGCGTGTCTTGTGAAAAGCCTTTCTTTTTTGTTGGCTTTGTAGAGGAAAGCTGCTGTGCTGTAAGAAGTCCACAGGGCAAGAAACTTAGGCCCTCGGTCTGGCAACCCACAAGATACTGAATATTCCTAGTAGTTACATGGGCAAAGAAGTGGAACTTTCTCCTCTCAAGCTTTAGAGAAACTACTAGGCTGACACCTTGGTTGTAGCCTTGTGGAATACTCAGTTAAGCTGTGCTCACACTCCTGACTCACAGAAACTGTGAGACAGTAAAAGCACTTTTATGGTACTAATTTTGTGGTAATAGGTAGGTAATTAACACAGAATCTTTGCTCTGTAGTGGCAGAAAGCTTAGCAAAATTGTCTCCTACAATTTATATGGAAAGAGGAATTTGTAAGTATCATGCACATAGTTATCTAGCTAAGGAGATTTTTGAGGAAAGTATTGAATATTCTGCCTAATTTCTTCTTGCTGCTTATGGTAAGATGCAAGAGGAGAGGTATAAACTGACAGAACTGTTAAACAAAAACAAACAAGGGCTGGATGACTTAGGAAATGCTCGGCCTCTCCAGAGACAAAAAACCCCATGACATTTGAGAAATGACTCCAGTCCCTGCCACAAATGAAGGTCTAAAGAAAAACATGGGGGTGTGATTGTACAACCTTTTGTTAAAAACCTCGGAAAAATCAAAGGACTAGAGTAGTCTTCAGTTACATAAACTGCCCTTTCAAGAGATTGAAATTGTGCCTCATGGAACTTTTTGATTAAATGATAGTATCTCTAAGAAGTTAAGTGTATTGTCCTTTTGTCTAATGGAGTGAACCTCAGTGAAATTCACAGGAGTCCTACGAAGTATTTGAGAAAATTGTTACAGCAAAAGCAATGTTAACTGGAACTGAAAGTGGCAGAGAATAAAATGTGAAAGAGGCTTCTGGACCCTCAAATTTTAGGCAGGAGCAGGCTGTTAAAATTACTCAGCTGCAAACATGTACTCTCTCTCTCTCTCTCTCTCTCTCTCACACACACACACACACACACACACACACACACACACACACACGAAGGATGATTCAGAGGGCAAAGCTGAGAGCCATGAAGAATTATCCTATGCTTAGAAACCTAGTTAAGAAAATTTTTAACATTTGCCAGGCTGGATTTCAGAATTGCTATGGACCAGTGACGACTTTGTACCTTCTATTTCCCCCATTTTGAACAAGAATGTCTGTATGTCTATAGATGTTTTCTTACGCCTGTTCAACCACTATATGTTGGGTGTGTGGGTGGGCAAATAACTTGTCTTTTTAGTTTGACAGATTGACAGATCAATTTAAACAGCCTTCATCAATGCCTGGACCTGATTTAGATAATACAATTCTGGATATTGTGCAGATGCTATAACAGGGTGGAACTCTGGGGGACCTTGGG